>NW_006800135.1:222896-230428 GCF_000485575.1 Poecilia formosa
ACCCGAACAAAAAGCTCACAGAGAGATTGGTTAGGTGATGAGGTTGGCACAGCAGGACCGGGAGAAATCATGTCCTGTTCATTATAGCGGTCATCTGGTGTGGAAAGAGCCCCTCTACCCCCTCCGCTCCCACCCCCTCCCCCTTCAAGACCTCCAAGTGTTTTGAATTAGTGGGTTTAAAAAGGAGACGGACCTCCTTATGAGTTTAGTTTCAGCAGATTGTTGCTGTCCTGAGTAGCTTCACAGTTTGAATGTTTCTGTGGGCTCAAATTTCAGGCCGAAAATATTCTGCTCTTTCAAATTACATTATATATCCTTCTACAAGAAAATGCCTGTTGAGGGGGGAAAAAAATAGTATATGTGATTCAGTTTTGTGAAACTGATCAGATGAGTAAAGCTCAGCTGCTCTCTGTGTGCGCCTTCGAAGTTTATGCTTTTAAGCTGACACTGGTTGGACCGTGATCGGGTAAAATGACCAATCAGAAGAGATGAGAGTAGACACTGTTTACTTTTCCTGCTCTTTATAGAGCTTTTAGTTATCTGGAGAGTAAAGTAACACGACGACGCCCCTCAATATTTTTGTGCTCCACACAAACCCAAGTTTACCTGCGTTGAAATATTTCCTGTTACGAAAAACCTCATCGGTAAAAGTTTGGTGGCTTTATTCTAACTGTAGTAATCAATATCCTTTAAGCTTCTTTTGGCTCAGGACATTTTCCTGGAGCTTATCTCATACCACCTGCTACGAATAATAATACTCGGATTACAAATCATCCCTCTAAAAAAAAAACCCAAACAAAAATTAAACATTAAAGTGGAGGTAGAAATATCATTTTGGTTTCTCAATTACTTTTTTTATGAAGTGTGTACTGTCTCCAAACAGAGCAATTTTCTGATTGGTTGTTTGCTGTGCAAAATATTTGCTAAAATCTTCACTTCAAACTTAGAGGCCTATGCAGAGGGTAGCTGACTTTACTACGGAGGTTCAAAGGTGCCAAAATTGTATAAATATTTTGTAAAAAAATAAATAAATAAATAAAAAGAAAAGTGATCAAATCTATAATTATTAAATTGTTTTGATGAAGATGTTTATTAAACACATCTCTTTGCGCTCGAGTTGAAACTGTTCTGGTCGATTTTAATCCAAAGAGGATGTTCTTGTAGAGTATAACCAATCACATGTTCAGGCCATATTTGATGAGTCACAGTTACACAGCACGACGCACTGCAACACGGGAGCCACGTAAGAAACGGATTAAACTAAATAATGCTTTTACCGTACAAATTCAAACTACTTGCAATTGAAGTATTTTTAATGTAGTTATCGAAAAAAACCTTGTCGTTTCTAAAATGTATTTTTTGTGTAAAAGGATGTTGACAAAATTGAATCACACCTTAATTTCCCAGGCGAGCCAAGATGTAGAAGTACAAAATATTTAAGCCCATATGTTTCCCTTCCCTTAAGCTTTGCCCACTCCCACCCAACATACCCCACTACCCCCATCGATTGTACCCACCAACACCCTGACTGAGGACCTGGAAGGACAGATAGGAAGGCGACTTGTAGGTTGCACTGCCTAGTGTGTGCCTTATTTTAAACCCCGATGGAACAGATTCAGTTTAGCTTTCAATGTGGAGGGTCTTAACCATGGATAGACTATAAAGATATAAACTAAAGACTGAATAAAACATGTTAGTTTTAATTGTGACCTAAAAGACAGAGAGAGGATTTAAAAGAAGAAGAAAAAAAAGACTCAGAGGAACTCACCTGATGCGTCTGCGACACTTGAAGTCTCGTTCCTACGTTTCGAGGAATTCACGTCTTATCAGGCCCCCGGGGCCAGCCGGCGGAGGTCGGCCTCCGAGTTTGTCTTTTATATGCAAGAATCAAACGACGCGAGTCCGAGGATTTTGTTGTGCCAACCGTTCTCCCGCTCCCTCCAATGGTGCTGACGCGACGGCGCCCGTTTGCTAGCCGTCTTGTTTTAAACTCAACATACTCGGTGGTCATTACCGTCTGGTTTTTATTATTTTTCAATTTTTGTATGTGTTTTGTTACCTTTTTTTTTTTAATGAGTTTTCTTTGCTTGAATTGAGATTGTTTTTGCATGGATGGGGAATTCATAATGAACAAGGCCATTCTAGGCGGAGCCCACCCCTCTTTTACTTACAGTGTGTTACATGATTTAGCTTCTTCTTCTTGTCTATCAGCAGATTAGAGAAGCTGGATTCTCATCTCTGGCCGTTGCAGTAAAAGTTTTCTTCTTTCTGTGGTAAATTAAGGTGTTTACTGAAGCTTTATAAAGGTTTATCGGTGTTCTCATGCTTTTTGAAGATTTTCTGAGCAGGTGTGGACTGGAGAAGGCCACCCCTCTCTCCCCCCATTTCTTTTTTCCTTTTTTTTTTCTTTTTTTTTTCCCTAAAAGCAATCCTCGAACCTCTCGGGTCAGCTCTAACTCAAGCTCACGTCTGCCTTTTTCCCCTCTAATCCTTGGTGACGAAAGCAAAGACGGTATGCAAAACTGGCGATGACAGGTTAGTACTTGGACTACTGCGGAGAGGGGGAAAAAAAAACACCAATGCTACCTCAGCTTAATTTATTTTAAATGCGGAATCTGTTTACTTGGGCGCAACAGTATTTTTAAATTTTTTTTTTCAATTTATTTTTTTTTTTCTCGCTCCAAAAAGTACTGTCACAACATCCCCGCCGCAGTATCGCCTTCGGTACCAGACGAGTCCAAACCGCAGCTGCTGCAGAAACCCAAGAGTTGTTTGTATCTCTGATTGTGCTTGTATGTTTTTTTTTGTTTTTTTTTCTTTTTTAATTTGAGCCAGATGATGATTGCATTAAGGATATGACACGGACTGTATTTTAAAGCTTTAGTTTCAGGTTCCTCGATCCGATCCGCCTCCTCCTTCCCTCCCGAAAGCATTTTCCGCTTCTGTCGCCTTGTTTGTTTTTTTTCTTTGTTTCTTTTTTTTCCTGCAGATTTTCATCTCATTCTTACTATTTATTAGCAAATATTTTACACTTAATATTCATGAAAATTGTTTTTGTACGTCATGAAGTTAACATTCATTGAGCATTACGCATGTTTGTAGCGTTTGTGTAGCAGGTTTATTTGGCGTCTGTGGGGGGGATTAAAGGGTTTACAGGTCTCTCAGGTTCAACATGGGACAAAATGCCCTTTCAGCTTTTTTTTTATATATATATATAAATATATAATTTATTGTATTATGTTTTGAGTGGTTACAGACTGTGACATACTGGAAGAGGCTAGCACAAGAACAGCTCAGTTAGTTTCTGTCTTTATGCATCACAGTGGGGAAAAAAAAACCTGACCAGACTGATCCTTTTTGTTTTTTTGTTTTATCATCTTGATCACTTTGTTTCTGCCAAAAGTAGATTTTTTTGTTTTGTTTTATGGGTTTAAATTTTACATTTGGACATAAAAATCTGGGTTGTTAAATGTCATACATTGTGATCTTCCTTCCTTCCTTATGAATTGTAGCCAGTTTGGACTAACAAACCAATTTTTGTCTGGTAGATGAGACTGCTTAGTCCAGTATGCAGAAGGAAAATGGTTCGTTGTTTCCCTAAGTTGTTTTGTTCTCCCCCCTCCTTTCGTTCCACAGTTCTGTTAGAACGTTTTGTAGCTCCGTCGGTTCTGTTCCTTTGTGTATTTTAAACACCTGTTCACAATGTTACTTTAGTGTAAGTTATATTTGAAATTTACTGTATTTCTCAATAAACTGCTGTTGATATACTTGAATAAAGGTGCAAATTAAAATTAAAGAAAAAACTTTTTTTTTGCAGCAACTTTGAAAAGCATTCCTTCTTCTTGGACTTCTTCATGTTGTACCTGCAAAGTCAGTGATTATGAATTCTGTTCACCAGGGATGTCAAACTCATTTTCATTTTGGGGCCATATCAAAAATCTGAATGCTCTTAAAGGGCCGGTTGTACCAGAATCTTTTGATAGAACCCATTAAAGTATCAAGTGTTTCTTAATATTGAACACCTTTTCAGTCCATCCTGACTTTCTTTGGGGGGTTGTTTGCAATCAAAATCTGATTTTGTGGTGTTAAATGTGACTTTTAACAGACTGCAACTTGACATCAAGTAAAGCTGAGGCAGCAGTCACTTAAAATCGCTATTTTGTTTTTTCTCAAAACTGGCCAAAAACATTGTGTTTGTGTGAATTTTGTAGGTTTGCAAAAGTCGGAGGGACTTGATGTAATCTGGAGTCTATAGGGCCACATAAATTACGGCGGGCCAGATTTGGCCCCCGGGACTCGAGTTTAACACGTCCTGTTCACAGAAACAAACTTGACAATATGCCCACGTTCTTGTATATGTATTAGGGTTTAATAGTAACAATTGTTAGCTTCTCCTTTCTGGGTACAGATTTACAGACATGTTGAATCCATCCTATTAGTCTTTTTTTTTTCTTTTTCTAAAAACATTTATACAGAATTGCTTTCAGGTTGTAAAATATACATATTTCCTTCCTGTATTTACAGAGTATCAACCCAACATCATGTGTGGGCTGCAATGAAACACAATGTATAAATCAGAACATAGGGTGGGGGCTGATGGGCCATGAATCAACAGATAACATCTATGATAACAGTCACAGGTGAATATTGTGCTTTATTTTTCTCCCTCCACCTCCAGTATCAGATCAGACGGCGACAGAAAGACGAATTCCTCCTCGCTGTTGTAATGTAATCTTTGTCCCAGAAAGTAAAGGCAGAGGAAAGCTCCGATGATTTCTCTCTTGTTGTCCAACTCCAACACGAATCTTGAAATCTCAGCGGTGAACCCTGTGTGACCCAGATTCGCCCATCTTCTGTGTTTAACGATTCGTCAAAAATATATATATAAAAAAAAAAACTAAAACAAACTGGGTCACGGAGGGTTCACAGTCTGGTTCTGGAACCAACTCGTAAATCCACGTACAAGGACCTCGCTTCCTGACACAGCGGCGAGAAGGAACCCCCTCTGACCCGCAGATGACGAGGAAAGCAGCCCCGCTCGGCTCCGTCGTGCTTCCTAAATGTCAGAACCGTCTTATGGAACCCAGACGTGGCCAACGGGATTTAATGAAAATGACAAAAAGCATGGACTGGTGATGGCTTTCGCTGAGCTCAGAGTGGGTCAGAGGCGAGGGGAACGTGGAGGATTCACAACGATCTGGCAGAGACGCAACTGGAGAAAAAACCCCCCAAACCCAGACAACTCCACTTAAATAAACCGTTAAGTTACTAAGAAGGTCCCTGTGCCTGTTGGATGAGAGGATGAACTACTACCATGACACGTACAGCACTCGAGGTTAGGCATCGTCACCTGGCATGGCTAAGTAGCATGTGGTACATTCTGCACAGGGTTTTGTTTCACGAGAGAGAGAGGGGGGGGGGGAGCAGGTGGGACGGGTGTGAGTTTGCAGGGTTAGCCGTGCGGATCGATGCAGACCGACCAAACGGTCGACCGACCCGGCTCTGAGCTGCCGTCATCGCGCATCGTTCGGCTGGTGGTTTGGCTGCGACCCGGTGCGGTCCCGTCCAGCGCTACCGTCAGCCACTCTGGATGTACTTCTTGATGACCACGCAGCCGTGCCTGAAGAGCGGGCAGGGCAGTGACTGCAGGAGCGTCCACGCGTTGGTGCAAGGGTCGAACGTCTCCATGTTGCCGAGGGCGGGGCCCTCGCTGCTCACGATGCCTCCTGTGGCGTAGATCTTACCGTCCAGGACGACGGCACTGCGAAGCAGGGAGACAGTAGTCAAACATCAGAGTGGTTTGGGTTCTGATTAGTTCATGCTAAAAAAGAAAATGGTATTGCTGCAGAATATATCGGCATCGGGTCTATGAACAAAACTGGGCTGATACTAAAAACCGATATTTTCATTTTGTTCCGATTTGTTTCTGGAAGGGGAGGAGGGTCATGATGCAGCAAAGGATTGTGGGGAGTTTAACTTGAAGCAGTGGTGAAACGGGGTTGTGTTTTCTTGAGGTGTAGAAAGGGTATCCAACATGACCGATAACCGATATTATACATCGGCCCAAATTCTCATTGATTCATCCCTAAAAAAAACAACCCTAAAACTGACTGACTGTCATCTAAAATGGAGTAACTGTGCAAACTTGTTTTAGAAATATTGGTGTCAATCACATACGCATCATAAAAAAGTGTCTTCAGTCAGAGGCTTCTTCAGAATCACTGTAATACTGACTGCTACAGGAGATCCTTCCTGCCCAAAGCCATCAACATTAACAATCATGAAAAAAACGTTTAAGGCAATAACCATAAGAACAACTTACTTTCCCTTTGGGATTAATAAAGTATTTTTTAATTGATTTAGCCTCAGTTCCAGCATCGCAAAAATGAGATTAAGGCGCGGTCCCATAAAACCAACCAGGTTTCCTGGAAAAGGTTCTGGCAGCTCCTTTAGACTACATTTTATAATTTAAGATTTCCATATTGGAGCTGATTTAAAAACCAATGTAAACATTTCAAATGTCAGAGTGTCGTAGAGAACATAAAGTTGGATTTTTATGTCCGCTTGACCTTCTTTTAAATCTTTTTTTTTTTATCTGCTTCTGTGTGAAGTTGAAAACTTTAAGCTGAATCCATGAATCGGGTGAAGAGGTGACATTCAACTAACAGGGGAAAAAAACAGCCAATAAATTTTGCTTAGAAACGGTGAATGGCGGCGTCCTCGGGGGATGCTGAGCGAAAACAAGCTGCTTTGTTCATCTTCGTTCATAGCAGGCTCAGAAAGGTCTGCTCCTGTCACCGACATCTGGTGGAAACCAGCGTTACCTAACTTCCTGTTTGTTCCTGCAAACGTTTATCCAACTTTTTTTCTTTTTTTTTTTTTTTTTAAAGAGCCAGCAGGTTTTCGGGGCAAAACAGCAGTGATTAGAGATCATCGGTGTCTATAAGTAGCTTTATGTGAGGCTTTAAAACGAGACGGCTGGGAGTCCTGGCAGCAGGAACGCGGCTCATGTAGCCGATCGTCTGATAAACGGAGACACTCGTCTATGCAAACGTGTTGATTGTGGTGCTGGCGGCTGTGCCTGCAATCATCTGACAACAGCAAGCAGTCCCAGTGCAGGAAACAAAAGTAAAATCACACATTACACTGCCTCTTGAGGGCACAAGAATGAGAGAGAGAGAGAAAAAAGAAAAAGAAAAAAAAGGCAAATATCTGTACAAATGTGCTCATTTGATACGAGAAACTGAAGCAGGAGTTTGTGTGTGGAAAGGATTAAAACTTGGGCTGTAAGCTGATTAGAGCTTTGGAACGATCTCTATTTACATAAGGTGCATGCTAAAGAAAAAACAAACACAAACACATACACACACACACACACAGCAAACGACGAGCAGGAATCCACGGCGCTGTCAGGACGCAGGAAGACACAGAGGGGCTGAATCTGCTCAGCTGATCCAGCGGAGAGAGGACACAGGGCAGAGAGCTGCTGCTGTCTTGCATGGTGACCCGCCAGGCTGATTCCCCCCCCCCGA
>NW_006800135.1:230438-306627 GCF_000485575.1 Poecilia formosa
TACTCCCACAACGAGTTTGTTGTTTTCGCCTCCTCCTCCTCCCCGGTTGTGTCAGACTTAGTTAAATGTAGCAGAACCAGCTGCCTGCCGTGTGCTGCTACAGCTTATCAATAACTCTGACAACATGATTTATGCTGCACATTCTGCCCATAAGATCACAGTCTGTAATTGCCTCCCAAATGCATTTCATCCCCCCCGTCAATGTTTACGAAAAAGAAAAGAAAAACAAAACAAACTGAAAAGCAAGATTATTATGTGGTAAAACTGCAGGTCTGAGTGGCTCGGCTTGACGAGGATATCAGGATGTGATCCCGTTGCTGTTGATTTTCATTTATTACGCTATTATGTGCTCATAAATGGAGGGGAAGCGGTTTGTTTTTTTCTCTCTCTGTCGTTAACAACACAAAATATTTCCACTCCTGCATGTCTAGAGGTGCAGGATGTCCTTATTGTTTCTGTGGAGTTGGAGGACAACGAAACAAAAAGCTTTTTGATGCTACAAATCAAACCCAAACAGTCAAAGTCTGAAGAATTGATTCACTCGAAAAGTCTGTTTTCTTTCTCTCAGCAGCATTACTATTCAAGCAAATCTAAAATAAATAAACATCAAGCCTGCGAATTAGATTTTTTTTTTTTTTCTTCTTTTTTCTGTTCCCCACCAAGGGCGAAGTTTTGCCGCTGAACTGCATCGCTCTGAAAACACAGACGGCCCACAGCAGGCTTTTTGTTCACGTTTTAATTAAATGGCCTGAGTACATTTTCCCCGAACTCCCCTCCCCCTTTTTACCGGTGTGCCAACGCAAAGACTGACGGGTTGCTAATGAGCCCCGAGTTTCTGCAGTCATGTCAAAGTGGGTTTCTGAAGCGTCGCACAGGTCAGGTCTGCTGCGAGAGCTTTTAAAGGTTTCTTCACACTTCCCAACACTGGGGATTTCCTCCACACTCTCCCCCTTTTTTTTTTCTTTTTTTTATTACATCTGGCGCCCACTACATTGATTATCTCTTACCTGCAGAACTGCCGAGAGTGATTCATGTTGGGTCCGGCCTTGATGTTGCCTTTGTCCGGGTCGTAGATAGTGGTGGCTCGAGCGTAGGCCCCTCCCAGAATGAATATAAAACCGTTTAGACTCACCGCAGGGGCGTATTTGTTATCTAAAGACATGCGAGGAGGCAAACAGAAGAGAGGAAAGGAAGAAGAGGGGATTATTTTTCTTATTTTTTTTGAGAGAGAGAGAGAACACAGAGCTTTTGTTTGGATGTCATTCGCTCGCCCAGCAGACATTTCCATTAAGTTTAATGGCATCAATTTGTTTTTTTATTCCACCTTTGCTGAATGAGAAAAACAATCATCATCAACATTCACCTTATCGCTTCCAAAGATACACCCCTCTCAAGATTGCTTTAAAACAAAATGGATACCTCGACAGGAGAATAAATGCAGTCTATGAATCACCAAGGCTTTATTGGGTTCTGCTTCAAAATCTGTTTGGGCTTGGAGGCAATATAGCAGAGTTAGCCAAGTCCCAATAATTCAGAATTGCATTAGACCCACTGGCACTTTCTCAGATTTATATAGGAAAAAAAATAAAATAAAAAAGCATATGTATTGGCAATACATGAGTGAACAGGTGGGATAAAGGAGACTGCGTATTGTATTCCTCAGTATACAGCGCATGAGAAAAACAGGCATCAAGGCAGTCTGCTGCGGTGTTATAGATGATGGGGGGGTCGGGACGAAACGAAACGGTGGTTTGAGCCTAACGACGCTGCTGGAAACCTGGAATTCCTCGGCGGCGCCGGAGAGAGGGAGAGAGAGAGACGGAGGAAGGAGCGTTTCAGACTCGGAGCCGCTCCTCCGGATCGGCGCTGCAGCTGGCCAATTTACAAGCGCCATGAATAATGCACAGACGTTTTGGCCGCCGTCCTCGCCCGCTCCGCCACAACGGATCGACATCCCTCTTCGAAAACAGACAGCGGGACGAGTTGGGTCTCAATAATGGCAGCGAAGGAAGCGGGAGCAGCTTCTGTTTTTATGTCTTTGCAGCTGAGAGCAGTCTGACATGTTTAATTAACAGGTCAGATCAAGAGGTCAGAGGGACCTCTGCTGCTCCTCTCATTACTGCCTGGGAGGCTCCGACAAGATACTAATTACACTTTGCACATCAGCAGCATGACTCTCCATGTGAGCGTGATGGCAAACAATCTGAGTTCAGTGGATATCGTCAGACTTCTAGACAAACCAACATCTTGAGCAGGTAGTGAGCTTAAGAAAAGTTGCTGCTGTTATAGCTATTATATATAATTAATTAATCACTCAAGAGGAAGCATAATTATCCTGATATTCCACTTAAAGTCAGAAATAACCTCGCTAAGGCGTTAAAGAAAAAGTTTGAAAAGTCAAAAGTGATTCATCCACTTGCATATTATGAATATCATGGCTGCCTGCCGAGCACTTGACCCTATTTCAAAGGTTTTCGTTCAATTTTGAATGTCGCCTGCTATTACAAACCAGCTTTTACTCAAGTGGTTCGCCTGGGTTTTTATTCAACAGGTATTCTGTCACACTCCAGCTTCTTGTGTGTAAAATTCATTCATAGATCTGACCAGAGCGCCTTCTTCTGTTCGCCTGCCCCGACTTCCACATGGCCCGAAGGTAAATGTCAAGCGGGACTTCTTGGGGCTTTTCCCCAATGTTCTCCAAGAACAGCCAGATTTATGCCAGCATGTATGCATTTGAAGGATGGAATGTGGTTTAACACACACCAATCATTTTTATCTACAGAAAACCAACTTTGTTTGCTCAAGATTAACTTGTTACCTTGAGAAAACCGTTCAGGAAAAGGATATGCAGAAAGCGTTCGCTCTCTGTAACCTTTCTCTTCACAGGAGTACCTGTGAATACTTTTGTATTCATCTCAAATTGGTTTTGACAAAAAATGCCTACGCTGACCATGTTTATTGTATTGATGCCCAATGAAAGGTAAGGATTTAACTGTAATTTAGCACACATGCAGTATATACGCCATCTCGGTCTCGCCTTCCAAACTGTCTCCAAATCCCTCAAACCCAAGCTGTCCCCACTAGCGTACCCCGTCCAAATTCTGCTCATTTTGGTCACTCTAGAAGAAAACCTCTTTACCTCGATACCGTCTCCAACTCCCATCATCTTGTTGACCTTCAAGCAGCTGTAGTTCTGTCACAGCTCACCTCCTGCCACTCCATCCAGGCCTCACACTTGTCTTTGGCTTTTTTGTGCGCCTCCCAACAGAAATATAATTCCTGATGCCATCCACGTTAAACCCAGGTGTCTCTCATACCCCACCGGTCTTGATGCCCAAGCTCACCGATCATAAAGCTGGATTCATAGTATGGATGGTCAAGCATTTATCTCTGGTGCACATCCCATTTTTGAAAGTTGGTACCCTACGCTTTTCTTCTATTTAGCCACTCCATCTGTATTTAATACTGTTGAACAACCTGGTTAAAAAGTCCTTCCTTCTCTCTCTGAGACGTCTTTATGTACCCAGAGAGTCATGTCAAATACTTGGTGGATCCAACCTTCATTTTTTTCTCACGCTCAACTTCTCCAGCTTGACTGCCGTCCATCTGGGCTCGCCGATTGAGTCAGTGAGAAAAAAACCGTGACAAGTTGGACAGTGAAATGGGGCTGTCAAAAACAGATCTGGGCAAAAATACAAGAACAATTCTGAGCCTTTAAAGTGCCTGAAAGGAAATGGACCAGGGCCATATTACCACTGGTGGTAGTTGGGCTGCCTCTCCAGTTACTCGGATCAAAGTTTACCGATGCCTGCATGAACTTCATCATTTTTGTCCTATGAACACATCAATCGGCAGCACGCACTCCGATTCTGCTTTTTATATCCTTTGAAGCATAAATGAGGATAATCCTGTGTTGCTGTAATTTTCTGCCGAACTCAAAATGACTACTATTAGAGAACTCCCAGCACCATTTTCTCTTTTATGCATTATAAATATATATTAAAACAGTGCATGTCCATTGGACAAGGCATAACTGATTTCCAACTTCTAGAAGACTGGGTCAAAAACAATTTCAGGTGTTCTCACACCTGAGAGTCCGCTAGACTTGATTAAAGTGGACTAACCAGAGCTGGTGTGAATGAACCCTTAAAAATGTTACCTTCTGGGTGAAAATTAAACATCAATTTTCTAAATAAACGTAGTTGTTCCAAGGGTGCAACGGTTTTAAATGTCTGTCAGGATGAAGGATTTCAAAGAAAAAGTTTCAGAAACATTGAAGCAGGGACTGTTTTTTTATTTTATTTTATCTCCTTCACTATAAAAGGAGAAACAAAGCAGCTGCTAGGAGAGGTAGAAAAGTTTTAACGTGACACCTTGAGAGTCCAGGCCTGAACTCTGTAAAGCTCCCTGTGACAGCGGCTGAGCGGTGACAATCTCCTGCCAGGCTGAGCTTCAGAGTTTCAGAAGAATGGCAGAGGACTCCGAGCTAAAGTTGTGCCAAGCCTATACAGAGCCATTAAAAAAAGATACAAGGCCGTCACTGCAGCAAAGTAAAGGATGTGCAGAGGAGTCGACGCGCTTTGCCATCGTGAGGAACCGCATGTAGACCAACGGGAGGGAAATAAACCGAATCCATTTTCGATTATAGAACGAAGGGCACGGTATGTTGATGGTGCTATTAAAGCAGAGGGCTTTAGGCGAAGTCAACATAAAGATAGCTTTAGGAAGAAAATTAAGACGTCACTTCCGTCTGTCTCCGTTCGCCCAGGTGTTGTCAGTGCGTGTCAAAGCAGCGGACCGACAGGGCTGCCTGCGTCCACTAGCTAATCACGTTTAGAGAAACGTCACATGCCGTAAAGGTGCCGCAGACGTTTCCACGCCGTGAAACACAATCTAAACCGAACAGTGCGACGGTCCCGAGCGCCAGCTTCAATTTCCACCCTTGAGAAACAAGTAGTCATTGATTGGTCGTCCTCACGCTCCCGCCTGACGTTTTTATTCTCCTCCCTTTGCCTTGCCTTGCTTCCACTCATTGCTTGGCCCGTCTTTGAGAGGCACATGTGTGAGCCGGCGTGGACGGGTGTACGCGGTGTTTTGTGTTCGGTCCCATAAACACAGAACACTCATTTCTCACTGCTCTGCGCCTGAGGCAGAATAATAACAGGATGCTCTCAAAGGA
This sequence comes from Poecilia formosa, assembly GCF_000485575.1. Classification (NCBI taxonomy): domain Eukaryota; kingdom Metazoa; phylum Chordata; class Actinopteri; order Cyprinodontiformes; family Poeciliidae; genus Poecilia; species Poecilia formosa. Next base: position 235,618 of record NW_006800135.1, read on the forward strand.
AAAACCTCTCGCTCTCTCATTCTCTCTCTCTCCCTCTTTTCCCCCTGAATGAAAGCTCCCACCACCGCTTCGCGCCTCTCTGACTTGGCCCAACAGCGAGCAGCGACTCTGAGCACTTGGAGGAGGAATAGGAAGGTTATCTCTCTCTGTGGCTGGGCAGACCTTAGAGGACTGCGGCTGGAGTTCAACATCCCTGCACTGCTTTGCTTTTTGTTCTTATCTCTTGGCCTTCAGTGCAAAAAAAGAAAAAAAAAGAAAGGAGCTGTTCTCCTGAAGCAAACAGACGGAAAAGTGCAAAGCGTCCCTTTATGAGAGAGGAAAATCTGATTATATACGGAAGTGCAGTGTTACTCATACATGTGATGAAGGGCTGGATGGACCAAAATGTTGTGATCAAATCAATACTTGAGCAGTGAGTAAGACGCCGTTAGCGATTTCTTTGTCTGGGTTCGCTGCGTTTGAGATGGGAAAACCCAGCCCCACAGCCGACCGCGTTCTACCTGAGAAAATCTGAATAAAACAAAAAGTCAAGAAAACAAGACGGGAGAAGAAGGAGGTTTGCGCACTCCAGCGGTAATAGAAATACAGTTGTGCCTGCGGGGTAACAAAGGCTGACGCATCCACATAAAACAAACCCGTCACCAAAGCCTGAACGAACCCCCCCAGTTCCCCCCCCGTGCCCCTCGGGCTCGGGTCAAGGACGCCAAACAAACGAAAACACACAAACTCACACGGCAAATGTGAATTTTGTTACCGCTGTCTAAACAAATAACTAACTACATCTCTTGCATCCTACCCTATCTCACTCCCGCATCGTCACAAAGGATTATCTGAGTCTGTGAACCTGGAACCCTATCGCAGCGATAGCGCACGCATCACTATATCACAGGTTACACAGTCAAACCGATGCAGATGTAGACAAGACTCAACATGCTGATAAAGCTTCCCCGAAACAGCAGCCGTCATCCCATTCACACCGTCATGGAAATGTGCAGTCAGGGACACGGAATAAATACGGCATTTTCTTTCGACTAAACCCTGAATAGCCGGATGAGTGCCCACTCCTGTTTTTATTTTTTTGTCTTTTTTTTTGGGAAGCACAAAGAGGACAAAGAAGCTTCAGTCCACTGCTGCCTTAAGCTTAGATAAGATTACAACAAGGTAATTGGAGCAGCAAAAACAACATTTTTTGCTCACAATGTCCTTTTTATGTGGTGTGGGAAGAAGAAAAGCAGCCTTTGAAATGACTGGGCCAAAATAGCCGAAAGAGGATGATGTACTTTAATTCAATATGATGGGGACATGTCCAATTAGGTAGCTATGGAAACACTCCACCTTCCCTACCTCCTCTCAGTCTGTTACTTTCCTCTCCCCCCAGAACCCCCCTCCTCGCCGCCATCCACAAAGGCCCCCTCAATAGCGGTGCTCATTCGGCTTCTACGTCATTTGCGGGAGTAATTGTTCCGTGGTCAATTTCCCGATAGAGCAGCCAGGGTGCGGCGCTTCCACTCTCAGGTCCCTGGAGTCGACAGGTCGATGGAGACCCGTCTGTCAGCAGAGGTAAACACTGAAGGGGTCACTTCGGCTAAAGTCGGAAGGCACAGCTGCAAATCTGAGCAGTTTACATTCACCAAAATTGTTGACCTTTGTATTTTTTAACACTCTGTTAAAGTACATACACAAAACTTGCATTGAATTGTCTTCTGAACGTGCCCCATCCCCTTGACTACTTGTTTTCCTTAGTGCTACAGTAAAGGTTGGCGTACTTTGTTTCATTTGCGAAACACAATCTACCACCTATTATGAAATACAAATTGGATTTTTTTTATTTCTAAATATCTTGAGATTCTGTTGGCATTCACACCACTGCTGGTCTGGAGCAAACAGATGTGAGCAACAATGCAAGTTTTACTAGGCGAGACATCAGCAATCTCCTCAGAGAACCAATTGGTGCTGCCCATCAATCTGGGAAGAGATGCAAGGCATTTTTCCAAACAATTACATTATTTTCAAGTTGAAAACATTTAGTATGGTAATCTACCCGGGAGAGAACAATCCAGCAACTTCATCCTAAAGGGGGGAAAAAAACAAACAAACAAAGAGGGACAGCTTAGACCCATATAGCTCTCTCTATGGATGTAAAATTTTAAAGTTCCTGACACTAAAAGTAGAAATGTATGTCCTGCTCGGAAAGGCTGCAGAGAGAAAATCTTTTCTCTCTAAAAGGAACTTGACGGGACGCAAAGATGCATCTGAATAAAGCACAGCGCTTCTGGAACCACGTCGTTTGGACAGATAAGGTGAAAGTTTGTTTGACCAAAGTAAATAAAACATCTCCTACCTACTGTCAAGAATGGTAGCTTTGGGGAAGCAAAGAAAAGCTTCCCCATTCGGATATTTGCAACAAAAAAAGTGTTCAAACACTAATTCATTTATGAGTGAAGCATATTTTGCAGCCAAATAATCTGTGTGAACCTCCACAACAATAAACTCAAAGTCAAGCAGAAAACAGCCACTTCAGGTAAGGGGTGCTACAAGACGCTCAATCATAGTGGGAGCTTTGTTTATCCACTTGGAGCTTTTTTTTGCTCAGTGACGGTGTTGGATCGCACTAGAGGGAAGAGATAAAAATAAATGACGAAGCAGGTGTAGACCGGATCTGTTTTATTACATCCAAATTCATGACACTGAAACATTCCTTTTGTCAATGACTCTACATCCTGATCTCCTGACGCTGGGATTGGACTGCATGCATGTTCAATTCAGTCAGTTGAATTGAACGTGCATGCTGATAAGTCGCATTATGCATGTTGGCACCTGAAAGGTATTCTTTCATATCAAACAGTTAAAATGTGGAAATGAAAAGCAGATCTAAAGAGTTTCATCAGCCAAAAAAACTAAAACATTCTCTGCTGCTGTAACAGTTTTTTTTTTTTTTTGATAAAAGAGGCCTGCCAGCAGCTAGTAAAGCTGGAAATCATAATTTCCCATACATAAAAACATCTAGAAAAGGCAAACTCTAAAATATCACAGCCAAATTGGCACCAGCAGTCTCCAAATCTATTAAAACCTCCAAAAGAAAAGCCAGAACTTATCGAGGATTGGCAGAAAACTCCATTGCGGTACCAATGACCTTCTCGGGGCCTTGTTGGATGCTGAATTTTTCAAATGTCATCCTCCTTTGGCGTGAGCGCCGCAAACAAAATTCCTTTTACCTCCTTTGGATCAAGGCGATATCTCCAAAAACCTTGGCATTTTGGTAATTTGGCTGAGCTGACCGGTTAAGCGCTGGGAAATGAGACTTCGTAAGTAGCTTAGCGCACCGCGGAGGTGTTTGCTTCTGGTCAACGCCGCCGTCCGTACGCATGCCAATCAGCTCAGTGATATTAAAAGACAAAGGAAGACTTAGACAAACTAAGCTGCAGAGATGCTTCGGAGTTGTAGGAACGGACTATTTTTGGCACAAGTAATACTTTTCACAGGAGATAGGAAGTCAGTCTTGATAAGTGTTTGTGAAACCCATTTGCAGTCTATGCGGGAGATGTTCCATACAGAGGGGAAACACACACGCACGCAGATGTGCGCGCGTACAGTCACAGTAGATGCACACAGCTGTATTTGTGTCAGTCGATAAGATAGTGCTGAGAGACTGCGAGAGACAGGGTGTGGTGGGGGCGAACGGGGGGAAGTAAGACAGAGAGAGAGAGAGAGAGAGAGAGAAAGATGAACTGAGAGATTAAAGATGGGGAGAAATGGAGGCAGGCAGAGGGGATGTTGGAGAGGCGCTCCCCACCGGCTTACTAAAATCATTGCCGGCCCAATTTCACAGGAAGCACTAAACCCGTCCATTATCTCCCGGCTCGCTGGCTGTCAGACGCCAGCTCGTCCACGCCCTGACGGATGACGGTCAGCCCGTCTGCCTCTGCGACTGTCTAACGCACGGAAACACAAGCGCACCTCCACCTCACCTACACCTCCCCCTCGCCCCCCGCATGTGTGCAAAGCAACCTCCTGGCTGGTTACATAATTCATGCACTGCGTACCTGTGCCCTCAGGGTTTGGATGGCTGATATGAGGTAAGCTGAGGTTGTCAGAGTCTCGATCTGTGTGTGTGTGTGTGTGTGTGTGTGTGCGCGTGCGTGCGTGTGTGTGTTTTTGTATGTGTAAGAGACTTTTCTCCCATTTCTTCCAGCTGCACCGCACCCACAACGGCGTTCGGCTCTCACCTCAAATGCGTGCGTTACATAATCTGCAACTTGCCTGATTTCTTTTTAATTACGCCGAGCAGTGACATAGAGCCACTTCGAAACGCCAATGTGCTTTTACACGGGAAACAAAAGGATTTATTGATGACCTAGCGGTTTCTTCTTCAGACAAAACAGCGCCGGCCAAGGCTCACACATCACGCGAAGTGGTTGAAAACCTCCGTTCACACGGAATAAAACTGAATTTAGTCAGGCGAATGGAGAAATACCCCCAAACTGGTTGATAAATTATAGCAGAAGACATCTTTAATATTTACAATCTGATCTCTGTCAGCTGGTTTACATCTCTTCGTTCTCTCCTGTTCTCTGAGCTGAACTGAGCAGAGAGAACAGGAGATATTCCAGTGTGACTGAAACGTACTCAGTGGGAATTCAATAAGGCTGAATTCACAATGAAGCCGCTGTCAGTCACACGTGTTTCGGCTGTGTGGTCAGACAGCAGAGAGTTGTCTGAAAACTGATGGGAGCAGCTCTTTAAGATTAAAGCTTCGATCGCCGACTTTTCAAGCTGCATGCTCTCCCTTTGGAAGGTCAACAGTGCCACAATTCAATAAAAAATTCACTCAACGGTTGTTTTAAATGTTTCATTCTGTAATTAAAATGGAAAAACCACATAGAAAATACACTGGGCACAACAGTGGCTCAAAGATGGAGACACAAAAGCGGTGCTTGTGAGAGAGCAAGATCAACTTTGAAGCGGAAAAATAATCCAGAACTGTTACGCAATTCATTTAGTTTTCATGTGGACAGAGCATGAAAAAAAACAACAAAAAAAAAACATAATGATTAACTGAAAGTGTGCAACAAAAAGTAACATTTCTGATTAACCAAGGGTTTTAATTACCCATTCACAAAACGTGGTTCTATGATTGAGTTTGACAGCAAAGATGAATTGAAAATGAGCTGGTTAAAGTGTGCTGGTTAACCAATCAGATGCTCCGATCGTTGACAAGCCAACAGAGATGAAATTATTTGAAAGAGCACTTGAACGCTAAAACTGTCAACTCATCAAACAGGGCTAATCATTTTAATAATTAATTAGAATTAGATGAATTCCCAATTAATTATTAATCATATCATATTTGAACTGTATTTTTATTTTATTACAACAAATGGGCTTACATTCAGGAGAGCAGGTGGGTTTACACTTTTTGTCCCTATTAGAGTGATCACACTTTACTCTTCCTTCATGTTTAATTTACACAAGTCAGTAGGAAAAGGAAAGCTTTTCAATTCATCTTTAAACATTTGTTAGTTTGTCTTTAATGTACTTCAGCTAAATTCAAATCACTAGTGAATATGGTAATCTCTCAAAATGGCACTGTATTTATAAACTGTTAGCAAGGATATGGCTACCAGACAACATAATGAACTCTGCCTCTGGCCAATGGCAAATGAGCTGCCACTTAGCATTTCAGAATCTCACCATTGACTGGTTTATGTGTTTGTTTCTCTAAGGAAGGACAAGATTTACTCACGTTGCCATTAGATTTATGGCCATTTTTGGCTTAATCCTTTTGCCGCTTGCCTATGTATTCATCTTAGGCAGCACATATTCAAGCACATAATGCCCCATAAACCCCACATTAATCTTCTTGTTGTGTCGAACACAAAGGAAAAGACGAGAGAGAGAAAAAGAGAGGGAAAAAAAAAGTTTCTCAGGCTTTGCTCGAATCCATAACAATCACCTTATGCACAGCATCTTTTCAGAATGCAGTGAGTTGTTTGTATGGTGGAAAAATCGGGATAAGATCTTTGCTTTGGGAAGACATCTGGGCAGACCTGTGAATCACACCGAGGTGTACTCTGTTTTTCCAGCTGCCTTGGAGTTATGGCAGCTAGATTAGAGTATTTCTTGTGGCTCTGCATCCTTTAAAGGTCCCTGGAGGCTCGGGTTGTAATGCTGTTGCCGCTTTGGCCAATAACGTGTCAGGAGCCGTGGTCGGACTCACCTATCATTTTGCAATGGTCTTTTCATTACATAGCCAGAGCAATAATGCGGACAGAGGGGAAATGATGGAAAACACAGACCAGGATTACAGTGATAAGGGAAAAAAAGACAGACAAACGGAAAGAAAGGTTCAGAAGCAGATCTGGAAGTTTCCGATTGTAGTTGGTTAACATTTGCACTGAAGGAATCTTTAATACGAAGAAGTAAACCACCACAAAGCCTCGGAGCATTCACACGTCACTTCACTTGGGCATAAGGAGGACAACTTCATTAATATGGAGCCACATTGAGAGCCCTGCACAAAGCACACACACGATTCAACCTGCCAGTCATATGGAACGCACTCACTCCGAGTTGCCTCGGCTCAGCCGTGATGGGTTTACGGCGCCGGCTGCGCGAGTCGAGTACATGATACGGAACGGAACGTGTTGGAGTGGAGGAAGTCGGGGGAACGCTGTTGCTAGGCGACCGTAATTGAGGGCCAGCGAGTCCGTTGTTGCACTCCGTTGTGAAAGGAAAACGTGAATGAGCAAAGACGTGCGCAGACATAAAATGTCCCCCTTTTCGCACATTCACACTTGCATTTAGTGAAGCAGCGAGGATGTGGCGACTGTTTTTGATAATCGCTAAATGAATAATAAAAAAAATAAAAATTGCCAAATTAGTTTTTTTTTTAGGTCGATGCCGACACTGCACTTTGGGTTTCAAAGCACCAAGGAGGAATCTTGGGTAGAGAAATTTAAAAATGTTTGACAACAACATATTTAAGTATCATAAACAATAAAAAACACAGTCCTTAATGGATATCAAATATTATATTCCATATTCTAGTTGTACAGGGATTGTCATTTTGTAGGGCTAATATTGTTATTTCCTAGGATGGACACTGGTTTAGACCAGTTGTTTGTAAAGAAACTACTATGAATTATATAAAGGTTTTAGAGGCTACAGAATAGGAAACTATTTTTCTGCCTCGTAAAATAAAAGAACAAATTTCATAGGACTTTGAATTTGGGCTTGAAAAGCTTTCTTATCGCATATTCTGATTTGTTTAAGTCTGTAAGAGAGGCGTTGTCGCAACCACATGCAAAATTGCTCTGTTTCTTCCAGAGAAGTAGAAGTCATTTTGTATCCACGGCCTCTGCTTTTTAGTGGATATCCAAGTAGAGATTATGTGACGTGACATATATGATTGGTGGTTTTAGCTAATCAGAAGGAGCTCAAGTTTTCAGGGCTATTGAAGAACTGTCCTGTTAAAAATCTTCCAAGTAAGCCAAGGTCACTGCACATGATCTGCTCAATGTATCAGAAACGATACAATCAATCAGATTTTTGTAAACCGTTTCCAATCTGGTGTTTGCAAATCTTTCGACTGCCTCTGTGGATTTCAACCAATCCCAATTACTCTTAAAAAGACTTCAATATAGGAAGACTTAAGAACAGCATTTTAAATATATTTCTGGCATTCTTGCTATTAGTCAATTATTTATCTGGCAGCCTGAATTAACCGTAGACATGCTTTGAATGTCACAGACAATACAGTTTCCTTTTAAATTGCTTGTTACAATTCTGTGCGTCCTTAGAGTTCACTTTAACTGGTGGAGTTGTTAGCAAGACCTGCGAGGAATGAGGTTTTTTCAGAAATTTAAAAAAGAATGATCTAATTTTTCTGTCCTCAGTCTGGGTACTTCAAAAAGCACTAGGAGAAAATGAATCCTAGAAAACTGGAAAGACTTTTCTTACCTATCATGGGTGATTCAATGAAGCTCCAAGCGTTGGTCTGTGGTATGTAGGACTGGAGGACGCCCGCCGAGCGCCCAGCCTCGTTCACGCCCCCAAACACGTAGATCTTTCCTCCGCACACAGTGGCAGCCGCCGAATGGACCGGCTTAGGGAGAGGGGAAACAGTCTCCCATGTGTTGGTGATGGTGTCGTACCTGCAAAGAGGATAACAACTCACTAAGTCTGATCATTTATCCGAATCCGACAAAGGCGCATGATGAGAGAACAAAGGCGCAGTTTACAGAAAGCCTCTGATTTTTAAAGTTCCCACCGCTGTGAAACCCTCATTTTTGGCTGCAGAGCTGACAGATGTAATTAGCGGGATGGCTACACCACCAGGGAAGATGAAAAAGCCCAACCATTACATACAATGACAGCAATTAAAGCAATTACGCAAAACAACGCACGTTGGGAGCTACCAGCCATTAGTCTCTAGAGTTGGGCTGAGTGTCGGCGCCGAGTTTTGGATGTTTTGCCACTGAGCCCTCTCTGGCAGAGACTGACACGTAGGATGACGGGGTGCCTGACCCGCCAGTCTGCAAGACACAACACTCCAAAGCTCCCTGGATTTCGCCCTTTTCACATGCGGGCGGTTTTATTATTCCGTCTCGCATTTCTCACACTCGGAGTCTAGCGAGCGCAAGTGCTACATGGGTTAGCATTTAGACACGAGCGCCGTTTGTGTCGAGGTTCCATTAACGCGGCGTAATCCTGCATCCACGGGCCACTGATCAAAGCAGCCGCACCGACAGCTCTCCAGCTGGAGGAGGCCTCATTACGGAGCCGCAAACAGATCCGGGACCTGTGATTAAAACATGCATCCAATTCGGGCTAAAGCAAACCTTCCTAATCAAGCCTGAGTCCTTATTGTCAAACACACACATACAAAAAAAAAAAAAAAGATAATTAAAAGGAGTCTGAAAATCAGCTGCCAGCATCCAGCGGCCAGCAGAACTCACACTTAAAACACTTCAGGGATGCTTGGGTGGGGTGGGGGGAAAAAGCTGACTCTCTTCCTAAAAGCATTTTTTAATCGGATTTTTCCACTGGGATCAACAACCTTCATTAGGCCACAGGTGTCTTTTATTTTTCCTTTATGTGCTCGTGTAACAGTATTTATTGCTGCAGCCCCTGTGGCATTTTAAGTCAGGCTGAATTTAAATGACACCAGGGAGCACTACCTGATCCCCCCCAGACACATACACACACCCCGCCTTCTAGAAAGAAGGCTTTTAGATAAAGTGCAAGAGGAGATGTGCGAATAACCCTTTGGGAATATTCTCCTTGGGGTTCTGATAATGTCGTCGGCAGCTGCTGCAGAGAGGATGGGCTTAAAATCGACTGTCAGTCGAAGAAGGTGGCGACACGGAAGCCACTCTGAGAGGTGGACTCAAAACACTCTGAAGTACCAATTAGAACTGTTTAAACATGGACACACACACACACACACACACACACACGCACGCACGCACACACACACGCACCAGTCTGAGATCGAGGAACCGAGCTCTGCAGAGACAGAGTAACAAACACGTGTCTCAGTCTCCAGCAGATGTAATTACCCCTCAGACTAACATCGGGAGAGCTTTGTAAATTTAAGGGTCAGACGCTGCTGAGTGATTCTGATTACAGGACAGACAAGAGTCCAGCATGGCTGCTGCTGCAAACAACCAGACAGAGAGAGAGACAGAGAGAGAGAGGAAAAAAAAAACTGACTCAATTCCACACACTTTAATGGGGCGGGTTGAAGTTTCTGAAGTGAGGTTCTGGTATAAGGAGTTAATGTCTTGCATGCAGTGGGAAGCTCTCTTTATTTTGGACCAATCCAGATTAGTTGGTCCCAGAGGCTGAAGCTAACAGCCAACAGGGGCCAACAGCAAAGAGGCCTTTCTACCATCCTAAAACAACTTCACCCTCAGAAAATATGAGAGCAATTTTACACCAGTGATGTTTTATGAACATTTAAACTCAATTTTTACAAGGGAAATTTAGGCTGGAGGATCTTCCTGTGTGAAACTAGTATCGTACACAATTGTCATGATGGAATGTAAAAGTGTTAACAGTGTAAAAATAAGTTAAATGGTGTCGATTTAAATTGCAGTAATTAGAAACACAAGATAAAATAAAATGTCTTGAACCAGAACTGGACGATTTTCAGCTGGATTAGCCTTGATAAAAGGTCAGCCAGATCCATGGGTATGATATGATTAAAATCAAAACACTTTGGTGTGTTGGTGTGTGTTACCGGCACATTGGAAAGACACAAAGTTAGCTTTTAATAGCACATGTTTTATGTTAAGGCTGATGTAGGTCAATGCTAGAAGTAGCCAGTTGCCTGGCTAATGGAAAGCTTTGACTTTGATTCCATGATTACTACATTTTTGACATATTCATGCATTTTCTTCTGATCTTTCTTCAGATCTCCCCTAAAAGATTTATTATAACTGCTTATTTAAATTGTTGAAAAATTAAATGTACCTTAATATACATTCAGATGCACAGTGGAAACAGTCTTGGCACTACTACAGTAGATAATATCTACAGTCTCTTACCTCCGCTCTCGGAGGCTCAGCCAATCAGCAGCAAAGAAAATGAACAGCTGCCTTGCAAATGCAAGTCAATAGCATGTCAATTAGCATCTATGCAATTCTGCTTCCCAAGCTGGATTTTCTTTCAGATATTTTAGATATGCTCTTCAAATTTTCCATGAAAATGTGAAAAAATGTGAAATCTGATAACACGTGAATCTATAAAGATCCACAAATCATCTATTTATCCTATGATTTGTGGATAGGATAAATAGGTGAGAGTTACTCTGTCTCATCAGTCTCACCCAACAATCTAACATTTCCTACAATAAAAAAGCACTTGTCTGTGTTACAATCGACATCCCTGCTCATCACTAATACAAGTTTAGTGATAACTATTTTTTTCCTGCTGTTAAAGTTACAGTTAGATCCTAATCTTACTGTAACTAATGGCCTCTGTCCTTGGAAAAATGATCAATTACTTTTCAGATTTGCAAAACTGCTTCTCTGTCTCCTTGTGTTTCAGAAAAAGAAAGTAGATTTGTTTAAAATTAGTACTGGGAGATTTTATAGACGCTACAAACATCAATCGGTAAATCGCCAGCTTTGATGTCTTTGCCATTTACATTTTCTCACTTGTTTCACCGTGTTTCTGTGCTCAGTTTGTGTTTCATCACGAGGGATGATTGTTGGTGGCGCATCACCCCCTACATTCATTAACCGTACACATTATCAAGGCTTTCTGTGAAAATAGCTGCTGAACATGTATACAATGACTATTTTAAGCTCTTAACAGTGTTTACTAAAACTGTTACGAAGTGTTTCAGTTGTCTGAAGGAGATACAAGTCCGCTTTGGTCTTGGATTCCTCTCTGCTGCTAGCGTTAGCCTCTGGGAACCACCTTATCTGGATTTATACTTAAAAAAAAAGACGCAAAGAGAGTTATCTACTGCAGGTACTGACTGCTTATAACTGCTTACCAGGAGAAAAAGAAAAAAAAAATCCAAATTTTTTTTTTTGAAACATCCAATTAAAGCCTAGAAAGATGGTAGTAGTAAACAAATTCCGCCTTGGGAGTCTACAGAGGAAAAAGCCTATGAAATATTCAAATGAGGGTATATTTCACAGTTAAACACTCAACTCCGTTACCAACCCAGCTATGTAAATAAGCCGCTTCCATAAGATAGAAGACACAAGCGGTGAATCCTTCAGCAAAAGCACCTTTAAAGTCCAGAATCAGTCCTAAAAGCGGTGGTGTCAAATTGCACGGGGATGTGGTGGAGTGGGGGGGAGGGGGGCAGTTGAGATCGTTAACAAGCTTCATCTTCATTAGCAACACATTTTTAGCCGTATGATGGCGTGACTGAATGTATGAACGGAGTTGAGGGCAAGCAGCTGCAGCCAGGCGAGCTGCAGAGCTGCACGCGGCTTTCATTTGCATACGCTCAGATCCGCGTGTGTTCAATTAGGTGAAGGCGCAGAATTAGACTTGTAGCATTTTAGGAGGACCAGATGATCTTTTAAGGGCAAAACTTCCAGCATTAAAATTCTTGAGGTCCCTCAAGATGGAGTTTAGATGGAAAAAAAAACGAAACAAAGCAAAAAAAAAAAAAAACCTCAGAAATTAATACACAAAACATTGTTTTTGAATAATTTGAATAATTTAATTTGGATACAAACGCTTTGCTCAGATTTCAGTCCACAAATTAAAAAATTAAAAAAAAGGAGCATGCTGAGTAAACCAGTGAGATTTCAACAGGTTCAGATGATACTGTTTGAATGCAGAACACCGTCTCCACCACTTAGAAGTGCATCACAGAAAATGGGCTTTAAAAGGCCATTAAAATAAGCATGGCCGTGCTTTGATTCTGTCAAAAGGAACCAGAGTTCTGACGAGGAGAAACACTTGCAGGTCAGGAGAAACTCAACGTCTCCCACTGGCTCTGAGGTCGCCGGTCTGATTGAATTCATTACACAAGTGATTCACCATCGAGCATTTAATATGAGCCGTGACATTGAGGCTGACGCTAAAAGAAATGAATAAGGTTTGATTATATCTCCGAGGCAGGAGGAGACGGAGGGGGAGGGCGAAGATTGCAAAAACAAAACCGCGCTTTTGCCTTCCCCACCCGTTTTCCTCTGAAGGTAGACGGAACCCTCTTCTTCCCCCCCCAGTCATCGCTGGGACACTGTAGGAGTTTATCCATCATCATGTTGTGCCGCATCGATTGCGTTTCTTAAAAAATGTTTGTACACAAAGACCGATCGCTGCTTGAAGCCCCGTAATCGGCGTGTAGCTCCTGACAGGGCTCGTTTCATCACGCAGGGACAATCATCTCTAAAAATGCAGCTGCGGGATTACAACATAACAAACAGCGCAGGATTGGGCGCTTTTTATGACGCCTGACAAACACAAAGACTGATGGGAAGGGATTGTGGATAAAAGAAAGATGCCAGACTCTTGAGCAGATTTGGCTAGGAATGTGTTTCCTGGGTAAAGAAAAAAAAAAACAAAAAAAGGAACAACAACAACATTGTTGCTGCTTGCAACATGAGCCACAGCCAGCATGTTGACAAATCAAAATCATAATTCAGAATCACGCAGGTGGAAGGCGACGCATGCGGCGCGGCCGCAGTGCGGGCGCCAGCTATCATCTTTCAGGCTTTTGTTGGCTCGTGAACAGACTGGGTAAAGAGCCGCGAGGTTTGATAAGTACAGGTGAAATTGGACAGTTGCTGTGGAAAAAGATGCTGTCACACCTGTCATGTTCATTTATGTTGACATTGGGCGGCTTTGCCACATCTCCACCTGCCTGCTCTGCTCTGAGCAATGCTAATGAAGACCTATATCCACGCTTAATATGTCAGTCTGCAGACCATTAGGAGATTACTCAGACCAAATAGCAGGTGCTAAATTAAAGGTTAGGAGCAAATTACATGAACTGCATTTTCATTAGCAGACCATATTTATTAGAGAGCAGTGGACTGATGAAGCATTTTAGCCACAGGGTGTGTAATAACAGTCATGATAAAAGGATAAAACAGGGACATGCTCAAAATGTTTGCATCTGTGGAACATTTCAATAAAAAGTATTTCATAGTAACTTATTTGCAAACAGCACAAAGGGCATCATTTTGAAGTGGAAGAAAAAGGATGTGCGGATTTTGATCTTTTCTTGTAAATGGGAATCTGAAAATGTGCCTCTGTAATCAATACGTATGCAGAGCGACAAGCTGTGTAAATAAAACCACCTGTGTTCGTCTGATCTCTGTGTAGAGTCCCTAAGCCTTTATGACAAAATTCCCAGGGACAAATTTCAAGATGTTTCCCTGCATATTTTAAAAATATTTTTTTTAAAACGGAGCATTTGAGAAGAACATAATTAAGGTTTTAAAAATAATGAAACTCTGCAATACCAAAAGCTGCACTTTTTAAAGATTCCTTTTTCCTTTTCAAAACTGGGCAGGAACCCTGTGGAAGGTAATGGTTCCATGTGGTTTGTTAGAGAACATTAGTGAACAAAAAACACCATAAAGACGTTTAAGGAACACAACAGGTTAAGGATAAAGTCGTGGAAGAAAGTCATAGCAGGCCTAGGTTATGAAACAATATCCCAAGGTTTGAACGTCTCTCTGATCTCTATTTGATCCGTCATATAAAAATAGAAAGAATACGGAACAACTAAAACCGAGCAAGACAGAGGATAAAGGAGCAACGAGGCAAAAAATTTGACAAAACGTCAAAAAGTCCAGTGCATGAATACCTGAGCAAGACATTGTAGGTATATAGAGTCCTAAATGTTCAAAAACCCAATTAATCCACAACTGCTTGCTTAGTATATTATGAGATTAAGCAGCAGCTATATGGTCACACCTACTGAAGGAGATGCATTAGCAGTTTGTCGGTCTGAAGATTTCTGATTAGCACTAATACGACTCTTGGAGAGGTACTTGCTGCCTCTCTAGGTTATAAAGCCGTTTATAAACCACATGGAGTGCTTCAGTTAGCAGACGCAAACTTTCTATACAAAAAAACAAAACAAAAAAAGAAAGTACCAGTGAAAGACAGTTCTACAGGTAGACATCAGTGCAGGGTCAGGCTCTGCATTGCTCGGAGAAATGCTAAGAACTACAGGTCAGGCTGTCCAGATATTAAATGTTAAACTCCACAGACAAAAAAAAGTTACTGACATTTTGTCCATGTATTGGGCTACCAAACACTTCTTAAAAGACCATGTCAGGATGACTGAAATGTTGGAAGTTTATTCTGAACAAACCAAAGGGCTTCCAGGTCCGATGTACGGATGTCTGTCTGTCTGCAGAGAACGGTGCAGTTGGGCAAATCAAAGCCAAACTCCAGACAAGCGATCAGGCTCACCTTTGGGCTGCAGACGGCTTCAGTTCATTTTGTGGCCACAGGACTTCTCGCTGGTCACTGCATCCACTGCAAACCGCGGCGTGTTAAAAGTATCGAGAGGGAACTGTGATGTTTCTGGACCTGACAGCTGAAGCTTGCTGCTTTGACTTTTAGGACAACGGGTTCCAAGCACATCAACAAATCTACAAGAGAATGGCTGAAAAGGAAAGACCGGAGGTCCTGCAGTCGATCACGTCGTGGCGGTGACCCAAACAGCTGAGTGTCAAAAATTCCTGCAAACCTCAGCATTTTTTCCCCCCAGTTCATTCCTCCACTTGGGTTTAAAAACTTTTGCTCCTATCAGATGTTTCACTTTTTAGTCATTTGTCAAGTTTACAAGGATAGTAATTTATAATAGAGGCGCTATAGACTTGAAAGAATCAGACGTTCTTAAAAATATGACCACAAATACAAATGCAAAAATTAAAAAGACATAAAATGCAATTTAATTTGTGCCCCAAAGCACTTCTGTGGAATGATGTGAATGTTTTCCTCTTTTTTTTTTTCTTTCTTATCTACTAATACACCAATGCAGCATCACCGTACGGCTTCAGCTGTAACGGAGTTAAGTCGGCAAAAAAATAAAAAAAATAGAAACACACGAGAGCTAAAAGCTGAATAACAAAACTTAGCGAGTCGTAAGGCGGCTCTCTCCTTTCAACTTCCTCGTTCTATCTGTGACAACCAGCCCAAAGCCCGCCAGCTCTCACAAAGGGGACGGGAACCCTTCCAGAAAAAACACAGACCGAAAACGCTCTCTCAAGACAAATGAACAGTTTAGGAACACAGATGGAAACTGTAGTTTTTTTTAACAAATAAAAACAAAAAAAAGAAATAAAAAAACAAAACACCGAGGACGGCGGTGAGTGGGGACTATTTTTGGCGACAGATTTCTAAACATTAGATGTCCTTGTGGGTATTTATAGGAGCAATAATGCATCAGTGGATTTGTCTAAAAATAAACCGCAGAGTAGGATGCTCATGTCAAAGCGAAGTGCGTTCAGTGGTTGTGGGACAACAAAGCGGCTCTGCGGCAGCGCAGGAGACTCCAAGGTCAGATGTTTACAAAGAGGATTTAGTTGAAGAGATCATGGATGTTTATCAGAACACAAATTCATACCAGAGATTTTTTTTATGAAAAAAAAGAAGCAGAACATTAATTTGCAGAACTTAAATACGTCTTTCCCTGCAACTTTCAAAAGCAGCACCAACACAAAGCATTTCTAGCCAAATTTGAGGTCAAGGGTCACATTCAGCCACAGTAAAGATGGAGACACACCAAACTACTAAAGCTTGTTTTGTCCATAAATCATATCCTCTATATTGAAACAAATTCTCATTTCTAAATGTCACCACAGTGTTTGGCGAGTAATCCTAGACGACGACGACAGGAAGCAAAAACATTAATAGACTGATGCGTTTGTATCCGTTTCAGTCGTTTTCTTAAAAAAGGTGAACATGGCACAGTCGTGGGGGAGAGGCACGGAAAACGCGGCGTGCGAACAGGAAATGGCCCTCGGGTCCTCGCTTTTGTTATGTTAACTGGAAGACATGCATCTGAGTCACAGATCAGAGAAATTAACAGATGCAGCAAGGTGTCAGTTGTTCTGCAGGCTGCATCCAGATTTGCTCGACATCAAAAGAGGCCATGTGCCTGCCGGCGCTCCTACATTTTCCTCTGATTGCGGGGCAGCCTCGGAGTTAAGTAGCTCTAAGTCAATATAATGTACAGCAGCAGAACACACGCCAGGCATCCATAACTACATGTTACTGCGGGGCTTTTGGTCTCGCGCAGCATGAAATCATTACGACTATCCGACGATCAGTTTCCGCCTCCTAACGCCGACTGGTCGCGCTCCGGCTTCATCCGCGCAGACACGCCGTAAACTAGCTGTCTCCAGAACGCACAAATGAGATGCAATCTAATCAGACGGGAAGCAGCCGCGGCATCAGAGCCACTACGGTTAACTGAAGTGCGCGGTGAAGATGGCGAAGCGCGCCTCCCTCTCCTCATCACACATTTGATCATTTACAATAGATGGGCTGCCCATCACTGAGATAGTGACATGTATAATTTCCCCGGAGACACAAACTCTCCCCCCCATTTATAGTGAGAGGAAAAAAAAAAAACAGAATGAGGAGAGGAAAAGAGCACAAGGGTTCTATAAAGCTCAGGATCCATTAAGAGGCAGAGGAGCGCTCTGCACTGCAGCTACAAGCAGTCTGGAACGACACACTAAAACAAACAGGAAGCATGCTCTGACAAAACCTTCAACAATTTAAACTGTCAACTACAGCCGGACCAGACGGGTCCCACAGCAACGTAACCTTTAAGAACGGCGTGCGTGCGTGTGTGTGCGTGTGTGTGTGTGTGTGTGTGTGTGTGTGTGTGTGTGTGTGTGTGCTACGAGTCGCTCAGTTGTGTGGTTTTTTTGTTGTTATTTTTTTATTTTAAGGCACTCCTCGGCTGCAGAGAGCAGCTGATGTTGTTTCAGGTTCTACCGAGCGCCGGCTCATGCCCTTCGGTTACAGACTCGGGTTAATCCCCACTGCACACACTTGTGTGATCAGCTGCCCCCCCCCCCACACACACACACACGCACGCAAACATCCGCCGACTGATTTTCAAGTTGCTTCACTAAATCTGCTGTGTCATAAGTTTGTTTGTAGATCTGACATCCTGAAGAAGTTTATTTTTTTAAGTAGCAGCTACGATATTTTCCTGTAAGTGATTTCTTAACAGTTACAGCAGTTTCTGCTTTGAAGTTCACAGACTGACCAGAAAAAAAAAATTGGATTTTATTTTATTTTTTTTACACACTATTCTGCTTCAGTGTTAGGTCTCTGTCAGATAGTGAACACAAACCTAAGAACTGTTTCAGAGGTTTCAAAGGCTTTTAGAGAGGAATCCTGACACATTTAGCAAGTTAAAAATATTGATGAGATCTATAGTTCAATAAAAAAAGAGCTTTATCTTATACATTATGTCAATTTAATACACAGTGATACATTAGAGGTTTATTTCATTTTAATTAACGGTGTGTTTCTAACCTACAATCATCAAAATGAACAAAAACTCTTGACATACATGACTTTATGTGTAACTAATCTACAGTGGGTTTGAAAGTCTTTGCACTGCTCTTAAAAGTCCAGCATTAGCTATGAAAATAAAACAAGAACATGATAAACACATTCCCTTTAATGTGACACGTACGTAAATAACCCAGGCCAAAAACAAGGAAATCTGTTTGGTGTGGAAAGCAAAAACCGCAAAAATCTTGCTGAATAAACGTTCGCACGTCTGTATTAATGCATTGTTGAAGCTTCTGACTGGATTTTGTCCATTTACTTAACTCCATGTCGTTTGTTTTAGTTAATTAGTGGCAAGTAGACAAATGGATTTGTGACTGTACTATGAGTCGACTTTAAATCCCGAAACAAGGACTATACAAAAACCTGTTGAGCATTTCTTTGAGATCAATCCACAGAGCTCCATGGAAAAGAAATGAATTCAGTCTTCAGATTGATTTTGACAAGTTATTGAACTGATGGAATAATGAATGTCAATCTAATGTAGTTTGACGTTCATTACAGCAATGACAACAGTTTCTCCAGTGGCGAAAACAAGCTAATTGAAATTATGCTAGCAGGTAATTTGTCCTCGCTATTAAATGCATTTCATCAGCCCCCTAAACTTATCGCACATTGCCACAATGAAAGACGGACCAGTTTGTGGCACGGCTTTATCGGCAGCGAACAAATTACGGACGTTTCACCTGCGGAGTGTCCCGACGTCAACATCCTCGTTGTTAGCCTAAGTACCTGTTTTTGCTGAAAGCAGGCGCCATTACACCCAAAGTCTTCAATACAAAGTCATCCATATGCATTGCCATGTTCAGACGCGGCTAATTTGGTTTCCATAACGCCACCGGAGGAGGCAGGAGAAGAGAGGGAGCGGCGTCTGTATGTGAGCGCATCAATCCCTCGTAGCCCTCTGTGTCCTGTCAGAAGTAATGAACTGAGAGCTTGTGATTTGGCTGCAGGAAACCAGGGCTACTGTGTGAATCAGCTCCAGCCTGGAGGGCGTTCAAAACAATTTGCACACACATATATTGGCATCATTTGCTTGCATTAACATTTTTTCAGATTTGCCCAGAATGTTCATTACTATCCAGGGTGGGGGGGAGGAGATTGAAAGCAGGACGTAAAGGCCGCGGTAAAAGTGGAAATCCTCTGCTGAACTTTTTGTGGACAATTGGCAAACACTCACAGGACTTCTCTTCTGTACAATAGACTCTACTTTGTGGATACCCCCCCCCTTTAAATCCCTAATCTGTGATGTCCATCTCCTCCCACCTGGGCAGCGTCTCTCTGATGCGTGCGACAAAATGCGATAAAGGAAGGGAAGAAAGACGGAGAGCGCCAATCTATCGACGCGTCTATCAACGGCGGACACGAGACAGAACATCCATTTTGGGAAGGAGGAGGGGAGTGTGTGGGTGTGTGAGGGCAGAGTGAGAGTCGATCTGTGTTGTGTCAGCTGCCATCTGTGTGTCAGAGCACATCGCACAAACTGTGAGGCCGGCGCCCACACCTTCAGTGTCGCCCTGCTCTCTGTTGGGCGCCGACGCTCACACATGGCTGCACATTTCTCCAAAAAACACCAGCGTTCCTCCCCTCATCCGACATGCTCGTTTCGGAAGCTTTTTCCTTGGACATGTCGGCAGACGTCAACAATCCCTGGAGAATGTTGCAGACGCCCGAGAACATTTGCTTCCTGTTGGTAATTCATCAGCATTACATAAATGGCACAAAGATGCAGTTTGTGGCATCACCGCATTTCATTTAACAACCAATTTGACAGTTTACACTACATGTTATTTTGTTTCTCTCTCTCGTTTGTACAAATGTCCTCAAATGATGCGGGAGGAACTTGCGCGAGGCCACCTTTTTTTTGTTTTTTTTTTGTTTTTTTTGCCACGCTCTAGTTCGCAAACGACGGCTCCGCAAATTTGCCAGAGATGAAAATCAAACCGGCGGCTTTGTGACAGTTAATTTGAACTCGTTTGCATGCACCTCTGTTCCCTGTGTTGATTTTCTTCGGGTCTGACAGCTGTTTGTACCCGTGTTCTCTCTCCCTCTCTCTCTCTCTCTCTCTCTCCAGGTTGCTAATCAATGTCTGATGGTGAAATGTGCGCAGTCCCACCTCGTGGAGCGGCATCTTGGCGCCGCTCAGAAATGTAGATGTTTGGTACAGGGAACGCGTCGTTTTTTTTGTTGTTTTTTTTTTTGCTGACAAGCCTGAAGCCTCATCAAGAACCGGGAAGCCGATCTAACAGCTCACTTTTGAGTTTAACACGTTGAATTGTTTTGCACATTCAGCAGCAACCTCAGAACAAAATACATTGATTTGACAGGTGCTCGCAAATTAGGCTTTGCTAATTCGTTCTTGGGTTCGGAGGCAACTCCTACAGAAGGCCAACACTGACAGCTGTAGCTTTAATGTTTATTCTCCATCATGTTTGTTTTACCCGGCAAGTAATACAAATGTTTGTCGTAGGAAACATCAGGAGAAATCGAACTGTAACAATGGTTAACACAGCTAATCTAGCACAAGCTAACAAATGTGAGCTTAATGGCTTTGAGAGATTTTTAAGAGAGGAAACCAAATCACCTGAAGTGTTACTTGTTACCAATTTTTTACTTTTTAATTCAGTTTCAGAGCTGCGAGCCTGACGTAGATCTATAAAACTCAGATGTACAGCTTGGAGCAAACAAAATGTCAAGGTGGGAAAGACTCCAACAATCTAAAAGGGATTACAGAGTAACCTCAACACGTTGTTGAAGTTCACCACTCTACAGTGAGAAACTTTATTTACAACAGGAGATATTCAAGTTAGTTGGTCATCTTTACATCAGTGGATGTCCCACTCACTTCTCCACAGGATCTGTTCTTGAGAAGCTCGGAGAAAAATGACAAAAACTCAAAAGCTGCATCCTAGAATCTTAAGTTAGCATTTTAAATGACAAACTCCTTTCAGAAACAGAAATCTAAACAGGTACGGCTTGTTTGGAGGAGGAGCCAAGAGAAAGTCTCTTCTCGCCCTCTCAAAAAAAAAAAAAAACAAACAAAAAAAACATACAACTTCTGGAACAATTTACAGTTGTTGGTCCAAAGAAAAAGCACGATGCTTGGAGAAAAACAAACAGTACATTGGCTCAAACCCTTCGCACCAACTGTGAAGCAAAATGGAGCAGAGGTGATGAACTGGGATAGTTTTGTCGTCACATAACCAGGGCACGATGCAGTCACTTTCTCTACAATATAGTGTAACAGAAAAGCTCAAAAGAGGTGTGCTGGAAATGCCCAGTCAACGCCCAGACCTTGACCTGACTGAAGTGCTGTGGTTAAAAATGCTGCGAATGAAGAAATACCCACAAACTTAAGCTGTTTTGTAAAGAGGAGGGATGAATTTCTACATCTGACAAAAGTCAGAAAATGTCTGAAAACATCCTGAAGTTATTGAATCACAGGGGAGCCTCAGAGTTTAGCTTCCAAAAGTTTGGCTTTGTGGGTTTTTTTTTCTTTGCAAACAAAAACCAACAGCATGAAATGCTGCCTTTGTTTTTGTACACTTAAAATCAGATTTATATCAACTTTTGAAACTGGTACGGTCCAGGCGATTTTATCATGCCAAACCCCAGAAATACTAATTACATTTTTTTTTAAACTGACTATAATTTCTGGACATGTTGAGAAATATTTCTGCTTTTGTTAATACTAGAATTATCATTTTCCACTCTGCTTTTTTGGTACGAGGGGATTTTAAAGGCCATCTGCCTGACTCTGGAATCTATTTAACTAATAAAATGAAAATCAATTCAGAAACTCTTTCTTGGATAAATACATCAATGACAACATGTACATTTTGATTTAAGACAACTAATGATGCAATGAAAATATAATAAAGCTAAAATAAATATAATCTGTCTCGTACAACATCTAATACAAACAATTCATTTACAACAAGCATTCACGGCAAAAGCTCATTAGTTGACAGCCAGAACGTCATTTATCTTTCTTGTCTGTTCAAGTGTTTTTACCATGTGTAGCTGCTGCTGACTGCCAGCTGGCTAATTGAGATATCTGGATCTACTCTGGCTACAGAAGAGAGAGAAAGAGTCGAGTTCAAGTTACATTTTGTGCAGATGCTCCTTTTATGTAGAGATCATACAGTATTAGACCATGTTAGCTATTTTTTCCGTCAAGCACGGACCCTTTTCTAAAAAAAAAAAAACCCAATCTAATTAGTCCAAAATGTTTCTCTAGCAACACACGCCGATAAAAGCTACAAGTGAATCGCGTTTAGCGCTCATTATTCTTAAAATCAAAATAGGTCTGCAAAATAATCTCGTGCGAGTGTCTGTGGAGCCGCTTCAACTTACAGTAAGACGCCCTTTTACCATTTAGCTCAAGTTTTCCTCTAAAATGTCATGAAAAGATGGTTAAAAAGCTAAGAGGAAAAACCGTCACCCAACAGCAGCTGACTGCATTTCAAAACAAGCTACACACCCTCACCGACGCAGAAACGACACTTATTTACACCTAATAAAAGAAAAAAAATAATTTACCTGCTAAATTTGTGCTTCTGAACTCTAATTTTTACTCTAATGTAAACATGCCAGAGTACCGTTGGACTTTAGCTGTGGAAATAGTTTGAGTGGGCGGTATGAGTGCTGCTCAGCATGGGAATGCTGAAAATATCAGCCTCATACCAGAAGCCTAAATTATCATATTTACAAAAGAAGTGGATGTAAGTTATAAGCAAATAAGATGTAAAACACCACTCACGACAAAAGGAAATGTGTTGTTTTTACAACTGGGAGCCGAGCGGCGTGCTAGAATGTGGCGCTGAGTTATTTTCTGCCTTTCATTGTTCACCATCCCAAACATAAAGAGGTGCTTTTATATGATCTATTTTATTTTGTCATATTAAGCCAAATCCCCGCCAGCTACTAGCGGAGAAGCTGTTTTAGCTAGCACTGCACTCGAGACGGCCGACGAAAACCAATTGAAATGTAAAAACGAACAAAATGAAAGCACGTTTTGCTAACCATTATAATTGGAAAAACGGTGATGTGGGGTGTCTGTGTTGTCGTTTTGTACGTATTTGGCTCCGTTTCTGTTTGGGAGCTTGGAAGGGGGGAAGGAAATCAACTTAAAATGTCACAAAAGTTTAACTTGGAGAGTTGGCGGTTTCTCGGGAGCTTGAGTTGAAAATCCAATAACATCTGGACTGTGTGACCTCTATTAGAGACCAGTGTTTGACTGCATGGATGCATAGTTACAGCATGCCACAGTTTGCAGCGAGAAGGTTCTGCAGACACTGCACAGGTTTTCATCTATTCCTGTTTCCTGCTGCAGTCTGTTGTTGCACTCAAGGCCTTCATCTATAACCACCATTTTTGCGTCCTGCCAAGAACTTTAATTTATTTTTATCGGACTTTTTCCACTTTCTTTTGCCTTTGTCTTCTAAATAAAACACCTTGGCTTTGCGAGGTCGTGTAATTGGAGGTTGCTGGAAGGTTTTTTGCACGCCATCTGAAAATCTGCAGGTTATCGCTCTTTTCAAGTAGTGGCACCTTGACTACGGAGTTCATTTTGATGCGGCCTTGGCGGCATTAAAGGCTTTGAAAAGCAGCTGAAGACTTTTTATTTAGACAACCTTTTAAGCTGAGAGGACGTTTTATGACATTATTCGTTGTCTTTATTACGGTCACTTATCTTTTTATCATTCTCTTGTTCCGCTTAACTGCGAGTCGAGAGGCTACACAGGTAAATTCTACGCATTTTCTCTTTGTGTAGCTATGCAAGAGACTGCGTCAGAGCCTGTGCACTGCTGCTTTGGTTCTTTTTCTTTTTTAAATATGTTTACAGTGAGGTCAAAAACACAGCTGGGTGATAAAATACAGATTTCCAAAAGAAGATTTCACAAAACCAAGATAAAAATAAAAAATAAAAAATCTGAATTAATAGCAACTTCTGACAATTCTGTAGCATTTGAAATGTAGTTTGAAACTGAAGTTCAAACAAGTGGTGATGATGTAATGACAAGTCTGTTTATATTCCTGTGTGATTTTTTTTTTTTCTATCTGAGGAAGGAATTTGATTGCAACCTAGCGAATAGAGACAAAAACAAAAAGAAAAACATAAAATGAATATAATCTAAAGAACTCTGATTAATTCCCTTTTGACTGATCTGATGTCATCAAGACGCATGTGTTGGCAGGTGGAAACTTTAAAAAGTGGCTCGATTTTATCTCAATTTACAGCAAAATAGCCAAACAAAACAACAAAAAATTACATGGTTTTTTTTTAGGTTACCTCTAAATCCGAATGTTTGTTTGATTTTACACAAAAGTCTGAGTTCCCTTTGTTCTCAACCATTGTACAGTTACAATAGAAGCAAACGGTATAAAAATCAGAAGGCAAAACTTTACAAAAAAAGAGAAAGTTTTTGAAAACGCACAAATAAATAGGACTAGAGGAATTAGTAAACGACTAGGAGTGAAAACAAAAAGAAACATTAAAAATTCAAAACAGAGGTACCTTCTGAGCCATACTGAGCAATAATCGGTTCTGCAAACGAGCATCTTCAATAAAATATAATATCGACATACAGGCAATGCAGAAGTTTTACTTTAAGGCAGTATTCTCTTCAGTTGCTTAATAATTTACAACTAAATATATTGAAAAAATAATATTATACATGTAGTACGAGTATAAAACAAAGCATAGTTTAAAGCAGTATATGCTAAATAAGCTACTTTATGATTGATTTTCATGAATTAGCTACACCTTTAAAAACCTGAAGTCCCAGAGCAGACGGTGAACCCCGCGGTTTAACCTCTGAATTTCTTCTCCCGCCATGAACTCGGAAATCTCCTGAAGGGCGGCCCTGTTGTGCTCGTTATTTGCTCATGGTACACACATCTGACAGACTGTGTGTGATGACATCTGGGGATCTGATGGAGTCTCGGTCTCTGTGTGAACAGCCTGAGAGCGCGCTCCATCTGACAGACCGAAGTCAAGGTCAGTCAGAAGACGCATGCAGAACACACCCCACTGCCATCAATGTTGGAGGGAGCTTATACACACACACACACTCGCACACACACTCGCACAGCTCATTAACTCTGATGGATTACAGCACATTTCGGGCCTAATAACAGACATACTTTTACACACGACGCATGGATGCACAAATCAGACTATGGGAGCACGTAGGAACACAGATGGACATGGACCTGCCACCTCAGTGTCACCTTCAGCTAATCCTAGCGAAACAGAGAGCAATCCATCCACCGGCCCCACAGATTTACCCATAATCCCCGAAAATGAACTCATTCAGAGAACAAGACTCCTTCCTCCGTGCTCCTGCACACAATCTGGCCACATGCGCCCAGACACACAGACGTGCTCTGTGTACGTGGGAAAAGCGTCTGACGTGCCGTACGACACCAGTGTAGATCTAAAAAGGCACCTTGAGAAACTATCAAGGCAGGAAGTTTGGGAGAAATGATAAGATGTGTGTGTGTGTGTGCGTGTAAATATTTTTCAGTCTGTTAGAGAGAGTGTGTGTAGACGCAGATTTAATTGGAAGGGGAATGTCACGTAGGACAGGGGACATGAGTGCTGTCGGTGGTGTAGGTCGTACACCAATTACTGCTCCTTCACTCTTCAAAACTAGATGGGAGATGGAAGGCTGAGACCTCACTTCATTACCAAAGCAAGCTTCTGTGTTGATAGCAGCCAAGTAGGGCATCGCTGTGGGGGCATGTGGGGAGCCTGCGTGTGTGTGTGTGTGTGTGTGTGTGCGTGTGCGTGTGTGTGCGTGTGTGTGTGGAGTGATGAGAGGAGGAGTGTGTTCTCTTCTTTTCATTACGACATCTAGAAACTGAGAACTGCTGCATCACCCACAGCTGGCTGGAATGATCAGGAAATAAAACGATGACACGGAGCGGGGGGGTAGATACACACACTTTCTGTTTTCTGCTGCAGCTACAGCTTCCAACGCATTGCACTGGGGTTTTATGTAACACACCAACACAAATTAGTGTAATGTTATGAAGGGAAAGAAAGACGGCACATGGCTTTCACGTTTTTATTATTATTTTTTTTTACAATAACAGTGTGTTGAGCAAAAAATGCGTCTCAATCAGCTCCGCAACCCCCATTATTTTCTTGCATAAAACCAGAACTCTACTTCAGTCACAGTGGATGGAGAGCATGTGAACAGCATCAAGTTTTCAATTAATTTACTGTAGATCTGGACCAAGGCAGAAGCATTCCAACACATGGATGCACATGGATTTATGCCATTTCATTTTTAGTCTCCTCTGATCAGAGCATCTCCTTCCACACGATTGCTGCGTTGCCTACATGTCTTGTGGCAAACTGCAAAAATGGGGCAACTTCTAGCTTACAGTCAACATCTTTCTTCTTGCCATTCCATTATTTAGGATGATGTAGTGCAAGACTAAGGCATCCTGTCAACAGAGTCCCTGTCATGTAGTTGTAAAAGTAGGCAACTTTTACAACAACATGCTTTGTACACATTTGTTAAAACTGTCACTATGTCATGACAGCATAACATGAGACAGATAATCTGTGGAAAACATGAGCTTCTCACTCCTGGTCACAGACAACCAATCAGAATCAGGTGGAAAATTTCAGCACCATCAATCATGCCTGTGGATGAGCTGCCTAATGTGGTAATGGCATAGAAGCAACTTAAAGTTTCAGGAAAACTATTCATCCACTGTCATGGGAATACTAACTAGCCTTAGCATTCATGGCGTAGCAGAGAACTAGGTGGAGGGTGTGAGCGGCATGTACACAAGGATGATTGAAAGCGCAGAGACCCTCCCCCTGGCTCTGATTGGTCGCTTCTGGCCAGGCTGTGTATTTCTGCAGGGGAGCTCGATTTAGTTCCACAGATTATCTCGTATTATACTGTCAGTTTTAACAAAGATGTAAAAAAAAAACCCTAATGTTTATGAACGTTACCTAGTTCAGCTTTAACTGGTGAATCTCTGCAGCTCCTCCGGAGTCACCATATGCATCTCTATTTAATTCTCCCCATAACCCAGGATGTCACCTTAAATGAATCCTGTCTTGGGAGGTTTGGTGTAGAGTAAACACTGGTGTAAAACAATTATGTGACTTTATGCAACAGAAATCAAAATTGTGCACCACTTTGTGTTGCTCTTTCAAATAAACTCTAAACAAATTGGATTTGCAGTATGTGGTTGTGACCTGACCAGTAGCTTTTGCAAAAGCAGTTTGTACATTATGTGCACTGTAAAGTTAAAAACTAAAGCTTATCAGCACTTCTCCTTCCTTCATAAGAGTTCTCACCTTGGCTGAACACACACACACACACACACACACACACACACACACACGCATGCACACCCTCCTGGGACCAATCTATATATAACAAACTAACCCCCGTATCTCCAGAGCTGATCCGTCCCTGGGTGCTGAGGAGGGTGCAGTGTCTGGATATTGGAAAAGGTTGCCAGGGCTCTGCAGCGCACCGACTGCCAAGCATCTCCGCAGCATCTGTCACATCCTAACCATTGATAATTAGCCAGCAGCATTGTGCTGCAACATGACCATGTAGAAGAGGGGAGTAGGATGGTTTTCAGAAAAGAAAATATATCCAGTGAGGATATACTCGACGTGAGTGTTTTTTTTTATTTTATTTTTTTAGAGTAAGGGATGGAAGGTGAAAGAGAAGGGGAGGGGAGAAAAATGGCTTGGTAAAGGTTGAAAATTGTGTGAAGTGCCAGCCCATCGTTTATCAGCGTGGCAAGAGCACACACGGCTCGCACTACTCATTACCCGCAGTGTCTTTCTGCCTTTTCCTTAATACCGTCCTCAAACACACCTGCCTCCACTCCCCGGCGTATTTCTCCTACTGTCCCGTGAAAACACACACACGTACACGCACACACACTCTGTTTCCAACATCTACCTGCCTTCTTCCTCTCCGAGACCCTGGCGCCCCATTAGAAGACGACACAGAGCAGACACCGTCTTCGCACGAGCATGTCAGACCGATGCAGCGATAAAACCACGCGGGCCCTAAATACACCCATCAACTTCCTGCCCACCTAATCAGCACAGAGGAAAGACGGAGGGAGAGGCGATGCAGGAGGAGCAGGCGAGATCGGAGACTCTCTGGTTAAAAGAGACAAGCGGGGGGGACGGAGCAAGACGGCAGGACATGTATGGCGAAGGGATGTGATAATCCGTCTGATTTGAGCCCACTCGTTTTCTCTGGAGCCTCATTATTACTGAAAGATCTGGGAACTCCTCCGTGGAGATGGGAAACGACAGCGCCTAATAAGGAGGGAAACTTTCTGTCAACATACACATTCATGAGGCTATGCATATATACAGACAACAAATACAGCGCCTAGCAGGAGTATAAATAACCTCTGAGCTTTTGTTCCCCCACTCTCTGTCACACTGCAGCCACAAAACCCCAGTGTGTTTGAATGGGATTTTAGGAAATGGATTGGCACAAAGTAGAGCAGAATTGTGAAGCAGATGGACAGAGACACTGTTTTCTAACATGTATGTTCAGCATATATTGAGAATATATCAGATTCTCAACTGGATTTAGGTCTGGATTCCTGCCAACACATGAATATGTCTTGGTCTGGACCGTCTCATTGTAGCTCAGGCTGTATGTTTAACATAACTGTCCTGGTGAAAGGTGAAACTCCGGTTGCTCGTCTTTTGCAAGATTGCCTTCCATATTTTGCCATATAGATGGTGTTTCCAGGATAATGTCCAGTATTAGTTTTTCTCCACATGTAGTGGTTTGAAAGCCAAAAAAAAAAAGTTAATGGCAATCTCTGACCAGAGCTCCTCCATCCATGTGTTTGTCAGTACCTCCAGTTTTTAAACAGGTCCTCACATTTTACTCACTAATGCAGAACTGTGAGTTCGCTGCAAGTTTTTTTTTTTTTAAATGGCCTTCATCTTGCCAAGCCTTTCCCACCTGAGCTGTGGATCTCAGCAGCTCCTCCAGAGCTACCCTGGGTCTCTTCTCCAATTAGTGCTCCCTTTGCACTAGATTCAGACAAACTTACCCTGCTTTACATTCCTCTGCACCTTTATCCCATCTTCATGACTCTGTTTATGAAGGCAATGGATTTTACTCGATCCATTGCCTTAAAATGCCGCACTTTTCAGATTTTTTTTTAGTGAAGAAAAAAAGAAAGCCCTCAGTTATATCCATTTAATTTTACCATTTACTACTCATTTGTTGGTCCTTAAGATAAAATACATTCAAATTTGTGTGTGTGTGACATAAAGACAGGAAATGTTTAAGTTGTGTGAATACTTCTGAAAGGCACTGTACATAGCGAACATAGTGAAGCAGGTAATCCACACCACAACTACAATAATGAGTTATAACGAGCATTATTACAGCTGTAAAACATCCCTAATCCAGCCACTTCTGACTCAGTCCTGTGGTTTGTTGTATGGGATTACATAAAGGATAGTTAGTGTGCACTTAAAAGAAAGTGCGGCTGAGGAAGGGGTGGAGGGCGAAGTGATGTCGCGATAGCTCAGTCGAGGGCTGTGCTGTGAAGTTTGTTAATCCCGGGGAGAAGAGATTAGCTCCACAGGGGGGGAAACTGCCTCAGCGAGGGGGCTTTGGGAGCAGTGATTGTGCCCAACCACAATGCCATGGTGTGTGGCTCCCTCCGCCCAGCCCTTTCTCTTTCCAACACAACTTCCCACGGGTGCTGTGTAGCAGAGAGCAGGGGGTGGGGGGGCTAGGGGAGAGAAACAAATACGAGCTGCAACACACTAACTTCCAAAAGAAATGCTCAGCAGCTCTTCTCACTTTATTATTCCTGCACTGAGGCTGGGAGAAAAGAGAAAAAGCATCTTCACATGAACTCATTGGTTCCAGCGTGACTGATGATCCGGGGCTCACAGGCCCACCTGCAGCTGCTCCATCTACACTTCCCTCTCATCTTCCCAGGACTCGGCTCGATATTGTTAAACTCTCTCTCTCTCTCTCTCTCTCTCTCTCTCCTCGACAGTTTCACTGCAGGGTCTCTGACACCTGGGGCTACTGAACCGCAGGACGCTCTGTTGGCATCATCCCCCCGCAGCTTATTTGCCCGAAATCGCCAAAAGAGAGTGCTGTTGGGCAGGAAGCCGCAACCGACAAAGGATCCCCACCTTCCTCTGTGTGGGAGCGACGTTTGAGTGTGTTCAAATTAAATCTCTGCCCATCTTTCTGCTTAGAGAGATAGCTCTGGAGTGATGGCACCATGTGCAACTGGAATGAGTTTCAATGGGCTAGACAGGATGGAGTCGGTACGTAACGACTTCCTTTCGCTTCTACACGCTGCGCTTCTAAACCAACTCCATCCTCCACCTGGGTTTCCACCGTTTTACGCAGATGTGCTTACAACATCTCTGATGATGAACCTTACGCTAAATAATAGTTTTAGGAAGGTACAAATGATACTCTTGAGTAAAAATGTTTCTGTTCAACTGTCTAATCATTTACCCAGAAACTTAAAATAAACAGGATCTAAAGTATGCCTGCTGATGGTGAAATAGTAACATTTTATTTTTACCAGCAATTATGAAACCTGAATATCTACAGCATCTATTTATGTCTCTTATTTTGACATGTTCTTGTTAAATTTTGTAGTTTTTAAATTATTTT
This sequence comes from Poecilia formosa, assembly GCF_000485575.1. NCBI lineage: Eukaryota > Metazoa > Chordata > Actinopteri > Cyprinodontiformes > Poeciliidae > Poecilia > Poecilia formosa. The sequence continues at coordinate 266,334 of NW_006800135.1, forward strand.
TGTGCAGAACGTATTCCCGCTCTTTATAAAGAATTATAACACGCCGATAAATAGTCAGGCTATCTGCTCAGGTAGTCAGCCTTAAGTTTTAAAAAAAGTTACTTTACAAAAGTTACAATTGTTTTTGATTGTGCAACCAGAAATACTTGCAGACAAATGTGTCTGTCAAATATGGAACTTTTGTTTAATTTAAAATAAAATTTTAATTCAATTTTTACTCACTTTGTTCTTCTACTACTCTCCGATTTGCATTATTTGCTGTTGCTTCAACTATTAACTTGTCGTTTCTCTCAGTTATTTTTCTCTCCATAGAAGCTGCACCTGTCTGTTCAGCTGTTTGGACATCGGCTGAGATGATACAGCCATCAACTTATCATTCTCCGTCTGAATCTATGAACTTATTACTTTCATAAACATAGAAGATAATCCTACATCAGTTCATCTGTTTATTTTCATGCATCCTGCTTCGTGTTCTCAAACCTCCCCAGTCGGTTGTGATCATCTGTGGTCGTACCGGGTCAGGTTCTGGTTCTGCTGGAGGTTTCTTTCCAGTTAAATGGGAGTTTTTCCTCTCCACTGTCGCTACGTACATGCTCAGAATGAGGCACTGCAGTAAACAACTCAATACCAGCGATTCTCTACATGCTCCTCCAGGAAGACTGAATGCTGCCAGTCAATGACTCGTTGCAATCTGCAAACTTTCTAAACTGCTTTGAATAATTGAGCATACTCTGCTGTTTGATGACTAGGATCAATTGGGATGTATGTTTGATTGAATTAGAATGACATGTTTTTTTGCAAAGTGCCTCGAGGAGACATTTATTGCGAATTGGCGCTATATAAATAAATTGAATTTTACCACCCTGTTAATGTAACGCAGTGCCTTTTCTGCCCCCGCTGTTCTATAGAGGGGCGTCGTTTCTGTGGGTGACTCGCGTCGCAGCGTGCGCACCGCCTGCCGACATCAAGCCGCTGAAGAACTTGGAAGTTTCAAGAAGCAAAGTAGGTATCAGGAACCCTCCTCCTGCTCTAATCATGCTCTCACAGCGTGTTCATTGTCATGCTTTTACTGGAAAATTTCCTCTGCAAGGTGGTTGAATATTTGCAATTCGCTTCCTGCAGCTAACTAAGCCACACTCGCGCAACAGCCCATTACTCAGATAAAAAGTATAGCTTCCTCTAAATGGGATGAAAAACAGGTAAAAGAGACGGGAGGTTTTAGTTGGGGGGAAACACAAAAGTGCTGGTTTAGTCAAACTAAGACTGACCACTCTAGAAGAGCAGCGCTGGCAAAGAACACAATCCCAACCCTTAGTCCTAAATGACGGCTTCATGAATAGCAACACGCAGAAGTGAAGCGCTGGGGTGTTTATGTAACAGCAACAGATGTTAATGAAACTAAAAAAAAAAAAAACAGCACATGAACAATGGAGCTTTCACAACAGATTTCACGGACACGAACGCAGCAGAAAAGGTCATTTTGGTTTGAAAAGCAACACAAAAGCCTCCTCCTCATTCAGCCTTGTTAACCAAACAGTACAACATCCCTAAGGAGAAAAGCTGGTTGCTCTACTCAGTATTATGTTGCTAACAGTCTTCATGCAATATTAACTTGCAATGGAGCTCAGAGGATGCAAAATAATGATAAAAAAAAAACCTATGCATAGTAGGCAATAAATAAAACAAAACCAGCTGTGATTGACATATCATTAGACACCTATGAATTATTCAATATCTGCAATCATACTGGTTTGCCAAAGGATCAACATGCTGAGGAGTGTGCAGGCCCAGGGTACCTGATTGCAAGTTAAAAGCCTCCCCAAAGCAGCCTGAACGCTTCTCTGAAAATCCGTCAGTCATTAGCGCGGAGAGCTAGTGACGGGAATGAGCCGGCTTCGGTCCTGCGTTGATTTGGGGCCTCCTGCTGTTCCCGAAGAAAGCCGGGATCCTGGCGGCTTTTGAGATGGCTCTGATTGAAGACATAATTGTGATTGTGGGTGAATTTCACGGTTAGGAGCGTGAAACCCTCGGTGAGATGGATGGAGAGACGGAGAGCGAGGAGGAGCGGCGCGGACTACAAATGAGGTGTCAAGGTGCTCTGAGCCGGAGCTGGGCGGTGAGAGACCTTGGGTAGATCAGACACACACACCCACACACACACACACTCACTCACTCACTCACTCACATGCGCACACACTAAAACAAACATACAGTATTAAAATGGGATTTATCGACAGTTCCCGACGCCACACATATCCGAGTGGCGTCTAAAAGGAGCAGGAATCCATTTCGAATTATTAGAAAAAAAAAATAAATAAAAATCCTGCTTGTAAAGATGTTTAGAAGCTTGTAAGGCATGAGAGCTGGATCATCCTGCTGCGACAGATCCCGAAAATGTTTCATCAACTCAACTGGAGTCCACCTGTACCCCGTGGAATTCAACCAGCCATTCACCTGGGCCCATTTGGTCCTCTTCAACCGGGCAGACGGGGGCACTTTAAGTGTCCAGAAGCACGGCGGCTACCGTCGCTCTCAAAGTGGCACGTGTTTAAAATTGGGGTGATGGAAGCAGAAGTCTTTAGGAAAGTTTTCCAGTTGTCAGTGGCAGGAAGTCTCATCAGGACAGAGGGGAAGCATGGGGAAAAGGTGCAGGGAAAACACCAATATGAAACCTTTTCCAGACTGCTCAGGAGGAAGTGGCGAGAGAATTCAATCTAAAAAAACTCTTAAATGTCTCGCTTGATGTTGAGAAAGAGTCTTGATCTAAAGTAAAAAAAATAAAAGATTATATCATTTTGCCACGTTCAACTTTCCCAATAACTTCAGCAATGTGGAAGACACAATGAAATGAATATTATTGTGGAATTGATCAACTTTCACAATGACGTTCAAAATGAAAGAAGAGTTCTTATTGGTTGTTGCAGCTTCCTGTCAAGTCTGAGTGTCTTCTAGCACAGAGCTGAAACACGAACTTTTACTTTTTAGGATTTTGGAAGGAAAATGTTGAATTAATGAAGTGGAGAAAACACTTTGTTGTAAATTTAGCTTGCACTAAATTAACTGTAACCCCCAGTTAATATGCTAGGAGCTGATTTATCAAACATTAACTATAACCTGGTGTTTAATACTTGCAAGGACTTCACACAAAAAAACCTCCAAAACATATATATATATTCTATTCTATTAAAGCTCTTTAGCTTCGTTTTCATTGGAATTTACTGATATTTATTTAATATGGAATATTTCAGAAGGGGAAAACATAAATTTTTAAACAAAAAAAGAAGAATAAAGGATTCATGATGTCCTACTCCTATTTTGTTCTTGAAGTGCTATAAATGCAGTGTTTCAAAACGTATTTCTTTTTGATTCAGCCAGAGTAAAAAAAAACATAACTTTGGAGTGAAGGGTATCGATATTAATGTTTATAAAATTCAAAACCTTATTCTGCGGAGCACTGTATGCTGGCTGCATTCATGACAAATGAACTGAGAGCCCTTCAAGGAGGCTCTGCCACACAAACAGAGGGAGAAAAAAAATGAAAGAAAGACAAAGTTTCCATCCATGCCAAGTTTCACCGACTCCGGGGAACAATAAACACCAGAAAATGTGGAGAACCCGCGTGTGGACGGAAATGCAAATGCACAATCATTGAGAGAGCGGAGCAAATCAGCTCTTGCTGTTGCATCATTTTCTGCTCTTGCCCGGCCTTCAGATCCTCACCAGTCATCTGCTTATCAAACAAGGCAGCCGTTCACACGCGCTGATTAAAATTTTCTGTGTTATTAGCACAAAATATTACAACTCCTCTTCAGATGTGTGCGGTTCGTCCGCCTTTGTGCGAAAGGCGACGGGCACAAACAGGGCTGGAGAAGCTGCTCACTTATCTCCACCAGGCAGGAATTACCTCTGTTAAGGAGTCGCTGCCTTCTCTGCTGAAGCCTCTCCTATCTTTTTGAGTTCTGGCCTTGCCGCGTTTCGCGACAGGAAAGCCAAGTGTGTCTCACAGCAGAGGCACACCTGCCAAATCTGGCAGTTAGCTCCAAAATTAAGGATCAGCTTTTAATGGGACTCATTTATCAAAGCAAATCTGGATAAATGCTTTCAGAATCGAGCTGAAATTGACCCGAATATTCTTCAGCTGTTGAGTTTTTTCTTTTTTTTTTCCCTCTCTCTCTCTCTCTCTCTGCTATGAAACATGCACGGCGACTCAAATGTAAACTTTCTCCAGAAAATGGAACATCGCAAGATTTGAAGTAAGGTTTCAGTCCGTGCAGAGGCAAACTGCAGGCGCTGCTGCTGCGTAGGATGTCAAGGTTTCGAGATAAAGTGTTACTTAGTTCACAGCTGTTTGGTGGGAACATAAGCAGTTCAGGTCACCACGGCGGCTCCGGGCCACAAAAACAAAGATTACAGTTCAACAGCAAATACACATAAGATGAATAATCATCTCTGCCCTCAGCTTCAAATGAGATAAAAAAACTATTTTCAGGATTAAACTCCTGGTTATGAGTCTAATGAAATTGCTGCTGGGATTGCATATGATTTATAGCACCTGCCTTTCAAGTTAATTTCATAGACCTGCACCCTGTTGTTCACAAATCCTCCCCTAATCTCTAAAAATGCTCCTTTCCTCCCTAGTAAAACAAACATGCTCGCAGTCCTAAGCCACAAAGCTCGGGTCCCTCACCGATTCCTTGTTTATGCATTTTATCTGGGAAATAAATGGAAGACGAGACGCTGTCGCTCCATCACTCTAACATGCATCATCACATTATGCGACGGAAATGTCACTAAAGAATACAGCGGGGTGATAGGGACGCACGTGACAGATGACAAATGGGAAAACGAGGAGAGGATCGACCGCGACGAGGGGAGCCCGGCGTGGAGAAACGGAGCCGAAATTTCTGATGAAATCAGCAGGGAAGGATTTAATTACTGATGGGCAAAATTAAAAGCGAGTGATGTTTCGTTTGGTTTCACCATTCATTCTCTGTACCAGCAGCGTGCCTGTCAGGTCTTGCCTCAGGTCAGTTTAAGGGCTTCCTGTTGGTAAAATTTCCCAGAGTTAATCATCCGGTAGTTGGAGCAATTTGGTTTCTGCAAAGCAGGACAAAAATAACTAATTACAAAAAGCTGTAACCTGATTCTTTCATTGCTTTTAGGCTGCATAAAGACGCGTCATGCTTAAAGGGATAGCTGGGATATTTACAGTAAGCTTTTGAGACAAGGTTATTAGCAGTCAGTGAAGATCACTGACTTGGTGTTTTTATTTGGTATAAATCCAGCTTAGGGTTTATGCAAAACCTGTTTTATAAAGTTTTAATAACTAAAAAAAAAAGAAAGATGTACTACTGCTGCAGTAATAATCCGAGTGAAACACAATGAGAACACAGTAAGAGTGAAATAAAGTAGTGCGCTTTTGTTGCACTGCTTTACTTTTAAGCCAACTGGAAATTCTTCACACGTCTCCTTTCAAACTTTTGTTTCACCCAGGAAGGTAATAGTTGGTGCACCACCTCCAATCTCCACTTCCTGTGTTAATAATAATTGGCTTTATAAAAACACAGCTGTCACACATGATATTAGTTTGAAGGTTTATGACACAGCTGTCGCATTAGCCACTTTGGTATTTCTGGTGATGGAGCGGGTTAACCACGGTGGCAGTCGGTTTAGGTCTTGGCCTCCCTCACCACAGCTTTTAGCTCTGACCTCAAATATTCTGGAGTTGGAAACACAAAGTCAGCTATCCACTGCAGGGATCCAATCCATCAACTGTTTGTGATCCTCATTTTAAAATATTCTGAACCTTTTGTTTAGGTTTACACGCTTTAATGCCCAAAGGAAGAACAAAAACTCACTGAGAAATCTGTTTTCTGATCTCTGACACCTGAGGAAAGTCCTCTTGGAAACCTGAAGGTAGACAATTAATATCTTTAAATGCAAACTCAAGATTTATACAGGTTTTATTCAACAGATTTATTGATTATTTTTTTTTACTTTAGAAAATCTTTATATGTTTTGTTTGCACTTTAGCTGACTTTATATTGAATGTAAATAATTTCCAGTTACCATAATTTGTTTAACTATAATGACGAATAAACTTTCATGCCACATGAAATCACTCACCGCATTTACTTTATTTGTGGCTTTACTTTTTAGCTTTTGAATCTGGATTTTTTGGAGTTGCGTTTCTGTTTATTGTAATTCTTTGTCACCATGTCGGCGTGATCACAGCTGCACTTCTTCAGTCCTTAACACCAGCATCACCTCCGTGAAGCATTTCTGTATGGCGAGGCTTTTTTGTTTTTAGATATGTTTTCACAGGTTTTATTCTGTTTTGTTCTAATTGCTTCCAGCTTTTATGTTATGTAAACACTTACTTCTTTCTGCCCTTGTAAGTGAAAAGTCCTGTTAAAGACAAGGAATGACTGAACTGTGGCATTTAAGCTGATTTGCCTAAAATGAAAAACATTTTGCCATACCAATCATAAACGGAGCCTATGCACATCGCTCCGAGCACAGAAACGGCTTTAGAGTGAAAACGCAGCCTGATTTGAATCACTTTCGGTTTCATCCGCAGGAAGCGTGGATATTTACAACCTTTGTGACTCGCGCTTCCCGGTGGATGCGGCCAGATCTTCCGATCTTCGTAGATGTACATGCAGCTCACATCGTCAGCGTCTGCCAGCTGCTCAGTCAATATTTTATCAACAAAGTTGAGTGAAAACATTCACAGCAGGTCAACGTATCTATTCAGCAGAAAAAAAAAAAGCCGCCAGTCGCAGACATTTAAACTGACTATATGAACTATGAATAATAAATTTTTAACCATTACCATAACAGTTGGGGGAAATGTGTGTAGAGTGAATCAGCAGAAACATTAGCAATACAAATATGGCACGTGGAATCCCAGTCTAAATACATTTGGAAGCTTATTTACAGCTGCACAAGATACTTTTACCACATTTAAATCACATAATAGCTACAAACTGTATACTAAATGCACCTTATTAGATTTTTTTTTTTGTGATATACCAACACAAAGTGGAAAGAAAATGTATGTCCTACAATTTTCGTTTTATAATTCGACTCTACTTTAAATACCTCTCCAACTGTAATCCTGCCTTCATATATCTCCATAGTGCTGCCTACAATGCTGTTTACTCGGAAATGTCAAGCAAACTACTAAATGATAGATTAAACTCAAGTGGGTCCAAACGCCTGACATTAATCGGTCGGACTGTGTTTTATTTAAGGGTATCAGAATAAAAGGGGCTAGACACAAATGTATGCCACATTTCTAACATTTAGCTAATTTTTCTTCCACTTCACAACTATGCATTGCTTTACAATCCCACTAAAATGTATTCCAATTTGTGACGAGTGAGGGAAGGTTTAACAGGTACCCACATTTCTGTGGTCTTTTTTTTTTTTTAGATTTACACCTTTCGACTTAATTCCAAGCATCTTGTTGCTGTTTTACAAATAAACAAAATAAAAGTCTGCATTGCTTAGAAACAGGCTTATTGACAGGTTCCACCAATCTGTCCAAACATCTTGAGAGACCCTGTGGCGTTTATATGTTAAAGCTGTGATAAAGCTTGTTCCTTCATCAAAGATCAAACCCAGGTTGCTCTGTGTGTCTGTGGATAATCATCACCCCTCCCCCCACTCCCTCTCAGCTTCTCGCTGCCCACCAATGGGGCACTAATACCAAAACCAGGAAGCCTGTGGTAGTTCTTGGAGAGAGCCAAGGTAGGTTAAAGTTTTACAGCGCTCATAACCGAGTCCGGTTGCTGTGGGGCCTCGGCGAAGCTTCATGATTGCAGCAAAATGCACACCGGAGAACAGGCAGGGAAAACAGCAACAAACACAGAATGATGCGCGTAAAAAAAAAAGAAAAGAAAAGAAAAAAAAAACGCTGATTTCTTTGGAGCGTTGAATGCCCCAGATGCATCAACAGCCCTCAAATTAAGCAGCTCCGAGACAGATGAATCAAATGCGTTTCCATTACGGGGCAAATATTCCATCCACCCCGAGTCATAACGACACCGTATAGCGGCATTATGGGGAAATATCAAATTAGGCTGTTTCATTTGGAGGACTGTTGTGCATTGCAAACAGCTTTGGAGATCAATTGAGCAGCTAGGTAATGAGCGGCAGCGGCCTGCTCTAATATACTCAGTAATGTTCTTTTGATTGCTTTGGTTAATCTTGCTCTGCCATGCGGTGGGGGGAGGTAGCCCCCTCCCCACCCCGAGCCGAAACCCACTTGTCAGCCCAAGTTGGAGGGAAAAATACCTAGAGAGCAACGCTTAAAAAAAAACCCAGAGAAGCAATATGAATCAAACTATTAAATCTGGATCACTCTTATTCATGTTTTTTTTTTTTTTTTTAACGCTGGTAGGAATTCATTAGACTCCACGCAAACGTCAGGCTTTGTGCTGAACGACTTTCAATCAGATCGGCGAAAAATAAGAAGCCCCCAGATGAATGGGACGTGGTGTTCAAGCGTCAGACGAAGACCTGGTGATGTGTTGATGCCGAAGTGGATAGAATCAGACACGCTTCACCACTCTGACTTCTGAAAGTAAATCTTCTCGCTCTCAGAAAGAAAAAAAATAAATAAAAAATGAAGCAAAAGCCATTCTGTCACACCACAACACTCACAGCTGTGGCCATTTAATTTGCTCCAGTTCGGCTTCGTTCGCCTGCAACCTCTCGCTCGCCTAAAAAAAAAAAAAAAAAAAAAAACGCTAACAAACCTGTCCAACCACTTTTTGCAATATGCTGCACCGCACTACTGCATGATGCACCATCTGCCACACTTTGCTGTGCGGTGTGAATATTTATTCACTCATATCTATGTTGCTCAGGCATCCGCCTAGCCTTTTCCTGGCCTGCCCACGCCCAGACACGGCGGTGGCTCAGAGCGATTTGGTCCCAAAGAGATGCGGAATGCGTCTGTCGTTTGGAGATGAGGTGGTTTTGAGGATTTTTTTTTTTTTTTTACCTTTCTACGTGGTCCAGGTTGCCGGACACGCCCAGGCCTCCGATGGTGTACAGCTTCCCGTCATACACCAGGCTGTTGTGTCTGCAGCGAGCCACGGTCATCCGGGACACCAGGTTCCAGTTGTCCAACAGGGACATGTAACACCACACGTCGGCCACCGTCACACCCGACTCTGTGCCGCCTGAAACGCAGAAAGTGGAGCTTATTCAAGTGGGCTGTGCTGGGAAATTGTAATTTTCTCTGTTGGCATCATTAACGATGGAGATTTGAAGCTTTTCGTTAAATATTTGTTGAACGATGTCGATTACTGGATAAGTGCGGTTTTTATTCAACTCCCACCTGCAAAAGATTCCCAGGTTTGATGAGTAAAACTGCCATGGTATGTAAAGCTATAGCTAAGAACCTTGGGAACATATTTTATGTGTTTTTACTTCTAAGATATCTGTAATTTATGTTTCAGGTTTCTGCCCAGGTTCCACTTGAAAATTAGATCTGGATCTGAATGGGGTTTTCCTTCAGGTTAAATGAACAAAGGAAAGAAAAATCACTTGCAGTACAACAAACTTTGCAGCTAAGACCAAGCACATAATCAAATCTTTACCGTTATGTTGTTAGTTAGTTTTCTCTGGCACGATAAAACATTTTTTTATGGCTCTTAGAGGGAGGAAATGAAGGTAATTTTGTAAAATATCAAATCCTGTCATGTCTACTTTTTGGTGACTTGTTTTTGGAGAATGCAGTAATGCAGCAATTCCTGCTCCCTGCTCCCACGGTTGGTCGGCTTGTTGAAGGAAAGCTCTGAAATTTGTTCCTTGATTCCTTGACGATAAAGTCAGTAACTTGGAAATATCTCCTGAAAACAGAAGGTTGTGCTGTGGAAACCGGAGGAGTGTCGTCTGTCACACTTACCAAGTTAACTCTGTAGAGCTGAAAGTCTGCAAACCAAATGATCACAACAGCAAATAGCTTGAATATTTAAATATCAGATATCAAACTTTCAGACTTGTGCTACTCCTTAAAATAGCTAAAAAGTATGTTTTACTCAATCAGGTCATTCTTTCATATTTCTGTAAACGATTAAGTCCATGGTCGTAAATCACATATCGAACATAAATCCTATCGATACCATTATATTAATGTATTTTATGTAATATAAAAAATATTTTTTTTTAATTCTTTCTACTCTCTCTCATCCCAACATGTTTCAGTGTACCCCATTTTCAAAAATAACCCTCATCTTTGTTGTCGTCATTACGACAGAATAAAATGACCTGCAGATGTGTGCAAAATGAACGGCCAGACAAAGTTAACATTGTGGACTTTGGCAGACTTCTAAGAAGAGGAGCTTTTGAATGTAGTCCCGGTTCTGTGAGCCATGAGTGATCTAATAAATGCTGTGTAACACTCTAACCTTGACTGCGCTAAAGAAAGAGGAAGAAACACCCGAGGAGACGGAGAAAAGGACAGCTTGAGACGACGATTCAGAGCTTTGAGACAAAGAAAATGCTGGTTGTTATTGCGGTTGCCTTGGAAGCTGCAGCCTGATACAGTTTGCTTTTCTGTGTTCAAACAGCATCACACTTGTAGGAAAACCCGAGACATATTTATTTGCTGTGTTTAATCAGGCGCACAAATCACAGCTGCTGGGTAATCACTCTTCTGAAGAGGTGCAAGTCAAACAACGTTAAGATATACAATTGCTGAAAAGGTGCAGAACGTATTTAATATAGTTTTACTACAAGATGTCTCAATAGCTAAAGTAAAGAGTTATTTGGTGGAATCAAATGGTGTTAATTTTAATTTAAGAGCATTTTATATTTAAAAAAAAAAAACATCAGTGTGGACTTGTTGGATATTAGCCGAGTTACCTTCCTCTTTTGGATGCAAGATAAACAATCTTTGTTGTGAGTTTGTGTCATTTCAGTATAACTACAGCAGCTGCAGAAATGCACAGTTTAGGTGGGAGAATCTTTTGACAGGACAGTTATTACTTGTCAAGACAACTAAAGTGGTTCCAACTATTAGGATTGCTCTGAACTGTCTGGGGTGGCAAGAGAAAAGCCATTTCTGACAGAAAGCCATAAGAAATCTTGTTTAAAGCTAACTATAGGTCAGTAAACACGCTGAAGAAGTTGCTCTGGTCAGATGAAAATAAAAAAATCCCACTTTTTGGCTGGTGTATAAATGCAGAGTGTGGCAGAAAACTATACTGCTGTACGGTACTTTGAATGAGACGGGGAAGTATTATGATGTGGGGATAAAAGAAAGGGTTGATGGAAAGATGGAACTAAATGGAGGGCAACCCAGGAAAAAATTTAAATACTGCCAGAGTTACAAAAGTTTGACTCCAAGCATGTTCATCTGTTTGAATAACTCAAGCCAAGGGGGAAAAAAAGTAAAAGTGATTTTCTGTGATGTTATTGTTCTATATGTATATGTTTCTGCAGAAGAAGAAGAAGAAGCAGATTCCTGCTGTATTATTCTATTCTTGTCTCACTCTTCCCCCCCATCTGTCTCTCTTTTTATTCCATTTGTCTGTTGCAACTGAAATTAACTTTACTTACAGTAATAAGGAAGCCAGTGTAAGAGCAGATCTCTTTGGCTGCAGGCCAATTTGCCTGATACCTTCTAATCCCAAATTAGTTTTAAAACTATTTTAAAAATATTTCTGCAGATGGAGAAATCACACACAACAGTGCCTCCCTCACCCAAATGGGGGATCAGTTTACAGTCTTGTAGCAAATCACAAACATTTATGTTTTGGGGGATTCCACACGTCACTTGGGAAAGTCACACTATTTACTTTCTGACATGAAAGAGACTGGGTTGAAAACCTGCAGATTGAACGACACTGGCCATCTGTGTGAAGCAGGATGATCTGTGTGAGTACCACAAAACTCAAAACAAAGTGTAGTAAAGTTTTCCTTCCCCTACATATAGATAAGGTGAGGGATTATGGCGAAAGCTGTAACGCTCCATTCGTGAAAGTAAAATTGTTTGGCTTCTTTTTGGCACAAGTCTGATTGCTGTACAGACAGGACACGGTAAAATAGTCATATAAATCAAATAGAAACACTAAACTTTTGGATCTAAAGGCGTGCATTCTTTGCTGAAGCATTCTATCGCCTGGGAAAAAGATTATTTTTGTCTTCAGATGGCATACACAGCACGTGGTGCGCTAAACTCTCTGCCTTCATACAACCCGATATACATTTCCAAATCCCGTCTCTCCTAGAACTCAACTGCGATTGTTTTCCATCTCTTAACAACAGTGGCACTCTTATTAAAAAATAGTTTGTTGCCGTTTCGTTTCAAATCAGCTCTTTCAGACGCACAGCCCGACTCCTGACGCCAGCCACAAGTCAGTGACCCTGTGCAGCTTGTAGGGAAGGTTACACACCAGAGCCTGTTGATTGGCTAGCTTGTACAGGCCTGATTTCCCCACTGGCAACGTGACTCCCGGTGGACACATGCAGACCTGTTCCGGAGCCCAAACACAAATTTACATTTATATGAAAGGAGCTGGAGAGGAAAGGTACACGCAGGACAAATCCTGTTGCATTTCCAGAGTGCAGTGTGAAGGTCTGAGTAGCGTGCAAGACGCTCGCACAAATGGACTGTGGAGGGAGAAATTCAGTTTACCTCTGAAGGAGCGACTTAAAGGTGTCACATAGAGGGGAGTCACAGAGCGCACAGTGGGCTGCTGTGGAACCAAATAAACTGCAGAACACTGCAGCCACTGCAAAGTCCGACACAGGAAAAGTCGAGAAGAAGAAGAGGAAGAAAATCCTCACAGAGGGTAAACGGCAAAGAAGTCCGACAGAAAAAAAATGACTTTTAAAAAAAAAAAGAAAAAAGAAAGATAAAAGAAAGACATTAAAGGTGTCTGCGGTAGTGGACTGAGAAAAGCTTTCAAAGCAACATATTGGTGAGTTTTGAGTCTGCCAACTTTAAAAACTCTTTGGATGGCTCTGAAAGGTCATAGGAAGTGAGCAGTGGCCTGTAGAGGTTCGGTTTGCTGAATCACACCAGGAGCTACGAAAAAAGAAAACGATGGATCAACTGTCAGATTTAACTAAAGAAAAGTGAAATGTCCTGTTTTCTCCTCTTCACCTAAAAATATCAAGCGCTTTCACCAACAAATTATCACAGCTATACCCATAACACAAAAGGATAAAAAAAAAAAATAAATAAATCACTCAAGCAGACCAGACAGAAACGGAGTCAAGAAAATTATGTTTTAATCCTTTTCCTTAGACTTTACCAAGAAATAAACAGCACTTACACACTTGAGAGTACTCAGACATCTCCATACTCAAAATGACACATTTTCAATAGGTTCACTCTTTTGTGATAAAAAAGAAAATGTGATGAAAAATCAATATGTTGTGGGTTATTATTTACACTCATTTCTGAACCAATATAGTTGGTGGAACGACAATATATTTTTTGTCGTTATATCCAAGAATATTTTTCTCATCTTGATGTTTAAAAGCCAACATAAGACTTTGAAATTCTTAAGTTGCCATTTGTAAACAATAGGCTGTGCAGCACCATGAAAAACTATTCACTCCCTTACGGTTTTCCTCAGATGATGTTTTAATTTCAAAGAGAAATCGAAACTTGTATCTGTAAAAGCGAGGCTACGAAGAGTAAAATGAACACGTTTAGTAATCCAATATTGTGTATATTTGTTTCAAAAGAATCTCAGTATCTTTCAAATTGCTCAGATCTTTACCTTTACTTGAAGTCAAGTTAGGAGGATAGGAAGAAACATTATCCTACCAGTTGCCTTTTACTTTACATGCTTTTATAACAACTCTAGCTCCAACTTTTTCCTTACTTTGCTACTCCATAGTGCTGCAACCTTCCAGTGGACGCCTGCCATGGGGAAAGCTTGAAAAAGCCCCGTTTTAGTGGACAATTTAGCTTACCTGACAGGTAGATGTTGTCTCCCGCTGAGATGACACTGAAGAACTCGCGGTCGTAGAAGGGCAGGCTGGCCAGCGGGTACCATTTACTGTTCTGGGGGTTAAAGCATGTGACTGCTGTCAGGGAGCGCTGGTTCATCCCAATGGCCTGTCGCCCTCCCACCAGAACTATCACCTCCGCTACACCTACGGGACAAAGCAGGAGGGAAGAGAGAGGAGAAAGCAGGTTTATTGGGAGAGGATTCCAGCAGTAAATGAAGGTAAGATTGAGTAAGTTGCAAAAGCAGCAAGAAGCCACGGTGCTTTGTCGGGTGTTGTTGGATGCTGATGTAATTGAGGCTGAGCCGACTAACACGCACACAAACGAGGCAGAGACAAAAAGGCTTGCTTGTGGATTCAGCAGGCCTCGAGTCAATAAGCTTGTTGGAGAATGCTAAATGCAAAACAGCAAAGTTTCCTCCCGGTCACTACGACTGGGTAAATGGGAAAGCATAACTCAATTAACAAGACTGATGGGCCTGCCATACGCGTGGTCGCCGCCCAGCTCAACTCCTACACATCCTAATGGTGCTAACAAAGAATTCACTCGTCCACACGCACATAGAGAATCAGAAAGTTTTTTTTTTTTTTTTAATGGCAATGGAGGATCACAAAATCAATAGGCAAATCAATTTTGGTACGTTTGTATGTTGAGGTGGACTCGCTTAATTGGGAACGCACTCGAAACTCGTTCAGTCCACCAGACCTTATAAACATGCACACATACAGCCCTGGTGGATAAAGACACCAGTCTTCTAAAACCTGTACACACACACACACACACACCCACACGAACACACACACACACGCACACACACGTTGGCAGGCTGCCACGTGTGTCCTCAGGTCCTCTCGGTTTGCAGCACCAGCAGGCTCCAGCGAGCAGGCAGAGCGACCAGACAAAAATAAGCTGTGTGTTTGTAACCAGCAGGCGGGCGGGCGGGTAAAGGGAAGCAAGCCAGGGAGGGAGCGGATAAGGAGAGACTGATACAGGAGCCGAAAACAGAAAGACATTTAAAAAAAAAAAAATGAAGGGAAAAATAAATGTACGAGATGGAATGCTAATCTTCCTACAGTCCAGGATAAGTCGAACCACGAGTTTTGGCTGCTTGGATCAATACTCTCTCCTGACCTACTGGACCCACAGGCAGGCACAGGAGTTTTCCATAATGTATACATCTTTAGATTCTTATGTTTGCTTCCACTTTTTTTTAAAGTAAAGCAGACTTTTTTTTTCTTAAAGGAAAAAATATATATATAAATATATAAAACTACATTGTACTTGGCTGAAACTGAGTAAACAGACCACTGCCTGAGTAATATCCTGGACAACCAGCTCAGACTTAGTGGACAGCTTAGAGCTGGCTGACGCCTTTTCCTCCAGGGATTAAAAAAATAAATAAAAAATTACGCCTGAATATGATGAAAACCAAAGTGACGGTTAAAGAAGAAGCTGTGACTTTCATGGTAAACATGAAGCATGAAGGTCTTTTACACAATAACAAAATATAGAGGGTGTGGGTTTTTTTTTTTTTTTTCACAGATTGTCGCCCTGCCTGGTAGTGTATGAAAGTCCTGGTAACATAGACTGAATCCCATTTCGCTCCTTTACCCCTCATTCTCAGCCCTTAACTTAAATTTCCTGAAAAGGAAACAGTATTTTTATCTTTAAAATATGTGGTCAGAAGAACAAAGGCAACAGCATCCAGGCTAAAGTCAAACATGTACGCAATATATGTTTGAACAATGCTATAGCTTAACCGAAGTCTGGCTTTTTGGAACAACTATATCCTGTATGATACAATACACTATATGGTATTTCTTTTGTAAATTAATTAGTAGTACATTAATAGTTTAAACACTTTATTTCAAATATATTAAAGCACTATTACTTTTAAGCAAGATAGCTTTAGCTAGCTTAGTGATGGCACTGAAGCTAAAGTCAAAGTTACGGCTAGCTGGCTGAGCTTCTTATCCGTGAAGCTAATAAACGTCATATCTTAGCTGTGAGTGTCAACTAATTAACTAGTACTAGTTAAGAATGAGTTGAATTTGAACTTTTTTTGGTCTTTTAAGTCTCTAACCTTACATAATTTCAAATTGTTTGCTGGAATGCACTGTCCCCGTCTCTTCATGATAGTAAACAGCAACTTTTGCCCAGGTAAAATGGTAAATGATCTTCAATTAACCAGTTTATCAAAGCAAAAGCGAGAATGGAGATTAATAATTTATGCAAAGAAATATTGGCTTATTGGTTATGAAGAAGTTTAACTTTCTTAGAAATAAATTTGTGAACAAGAAATCCTAAGATCTGACCATGAAGATGGTCTAACCAAATAAATCAACAATTTTTTTTGGTTAATTAAATCAACAATTAATCTAATAAAAGTATAATCTCAATATTTTACGTTCTGACAAATCTAAATCCGTCCAGAAGACCATTGATGTTCTGTTAATAAATTAGGGTTTATTTTTATGGGACAGCAGAAGATATGGCAGCTGTAGTTTGCCCAAAAAATATAAAAAAAACTATCAGCGGGTAAACAGGCTCTTTGTCTTTCCTCTCAGGAGCTTTCACCCGCACACACAAACACACACATATCATCTCCCGTCCTGACTGAGTTTTCATTGTTCTCCTCTGTGATTAGTTTGCTGCTAACATGTCTGCACTCCATTTCAGCTTTATTGGATTTTGAAAGTATGACTATTTTCTCCGCTTTTCTCCGACTGAGTTTTTCAAATCTCCTTTAATCTCAGTTTCTCTCATCCGGCTCGTTGTTTCAGTTCACTCATATTGACTGTCGCAGCAGAGCTTCTGTTTGAACACAATGGCGACTCATTTTCTCTTGACTCATCCGTCAGTCAATTCTCTACTTTCTTAGCTGTTCTTATAATGTATGTGCTTTTACCCTTTAAGCTGAAACAAAATCACTTTAGTCAGACAAAAAAAACAAGCAAAAAAAAAACCTGGCATTTCCACACATTTCTTTTTCCGTTTAATCCTAAAATTTAACGCCAGCCCATTCTTTGATGACAAACTGCAGAGCAGCCGTTTCTATTGTCTGCTCAGTCCCCACAGCAACTAATTAGGCCAACTTAAGCAATTTCGCATGACGCCTCAAAAACGCTGAACTAAATGTGCCTACGCACACGCAGGTGTTGACGATCGCCTCGTGCACACATGCGTGAATGTTCTCTGCACTTTCCGCTCGACTAGACACGTCAGTGAGAGTCCACATCTGGGCGCCGCGGCTGCTGCGTGGCTCTGACCCCTGAAGCCCCGGACACATTCAGAAGCTAACGCAAACCAGCACCGGCCTGTCAGAACGCGGCCAAACACAAGAGGGGCGCTGCTGACGGGAAGCCACGGCATCCGATCAGATGGCTTAGTGTGCGTGCGTGGGTGTGTGTGTGTGCGTCTGAGCATGTATGTTTTTCTCAGACAACAAGACCCTCCCAGGGATGGCTGTCAGTCAGCCTAAGGTTTGATGGGAGTTAGGTACAGGGATGAAGGGATGGAGAATGGTACGATGGAGAGAAGTGTTTGGGGATGAAGGGATAACCGAGACTTGACAGCTCTCTCTCTCTCTCTCTGTTTTTTTTTCTCTCCCCCATTTCCTGACAGAGTTTATACCCATGGCAGTTTGGGGAGAGAATTTCTCCTTCTCCTCATTGTTACTGACCTTTTCTGATATCGCAGTAATATTTTTAGCCCGTCTTCGGGACTGAGGTTTTGAGCCCCACATTTACATTCGTAAATCCAGTTCCTAGAAAACCTCTAGAAGGAAAATATTACTTTTTATTTTTTGTCCTTCACGCATTTACCACCAAAATGTGCCAAAATATAGAAGTCAGTATAGGCTGGGTCTGGGTTTCATGGGTAAACAAAGTATAATGCATTCATTTACCACTGGATTATCTGTTCTGTTCTGCTAATTAGTCTGAAAAAAAAAAAACCGCAAAAGAACACAAACGTTGGTACATTTAAGAAATCCAGGAAACCAAGAATGACGATAAACTAAAAAGCATAAACTCAGTAGTGAGCCACTAGTGTAATCATAGCAATAAGCAATCTGACTGAGCTCAGTTAGCTTGGTCAGACTGGGTGGAGAGCATCAATTTTTAAGTCTTGCCACAGATTCAAAGGTTTCGGTTTAGATTTGGACTTTGACTGGGCCATTTTAACACTGGAGTATCTGACAATCTACGACACACTGTTATTGTTTTTATTTCTGCAAACTGTTACAGGTTTCACTGATGCCCTGTTGTTTACCTGTCTTGTCATTTGCGGTGCTAAAAGCACAAACTACTTTCTGCTGCGACCGCAGATCATTCAGCCTCCCGACTCCCGGGGCTTAGAAAACAACGATGTGACAGTGGAGCAACTTCAGATCCAGCCCATGAAAATCCCAACTTTAAATAATCATCGTCAGACTTTCTCTTTTTTTTATTTTTTATTTTTACTTTCTTAGTATAGACTCCGTCTCCTTACTCACCACAGTTTTAGATACAACAAATCTATCAATTTTCTCTCTGGTATAAGCTTGTTGAAATTGGCTAAATGCTTACAGTTACATTTTATGGTTTTATTTTTTTTAACTCATGTTGTTTGTTGCTGTTCAGTCACAAATTCTCCCTCCTAACTTTCAAAGTCCAAAAAAAAAAAAAAAAAATCATCTAACAAAATTTTCAATGAGAGCGTTTGGAGTGGTTTCATGCAGAAACGGGAATTACAATGGAAAACATGTGGACCTGAACATACCCAGGCTATTTTATGGGCAAAAAAATGTGCCGTGAATGGCTGACTTCATGCATAACTTCACACCACGTTATACACGGGTCTTTTGGGTCTTGGCGATGCGTTCAAGAATACAGCTGGATTTCTGTTTGGTTCTTGAATGCATTTCATTTCTCATCTGTTGAAACTGGCAAGCAATAAATACCTGGCATTAAGGTGTTCACACAGTTTTTTTTTAATTTTTTATAGCCTTTGTGTTTTTTTCTTTACAGCCATGTGTATGTTTCTGATCCACCCCCTCAACCGCTCTGTGGATAGTCAGCAGTGCGTTTTGCCCGCAGGAACGTCGTGTGTTATGTTGGAGGCTCATGAGTCAAGGTATAAAGGTATAAACGGTGGGGACAACAACCAGGTAGGAAATATCACGGCTGCTTTGCATGCACATAAAGCAGCGGGTCAAAACCTCGCTCACGAGGCGCGTTTGCAATTTAGTTTGAAAAGTGCTCGTGTTTGTTACTGCTTTCTTCAACAAGCGACCTCGCCTGTGACCTTACTGCTGTTGGAAACAGTTGCTGGGTCTGATTCACAACAAGTTGATTATAGGGAAGCAGAAATAACAAAATAAGGAGAGTTTAACATCAAGCGAAGCATTTTAGATGAAGCATAAAATTCACACAATTAATTTTAGATGTTTTCATGTCAGTTAGTGTCATGTCATTAACCACTTGCAATCATCAGAAGGATAACCTCTTACTGACGCACAGGAGCTGAATACAGATGCAGGCGACACTCTTCAGGTTTTATTTGTGAATATTTCGAAAACCTCGCATCCTTCCTTCCATTTCACAACTATTTATGAGTTTGTTTTCATTTGGCCCAACAGTGAAAGGTGACACAAAAAAGTAAAGATGTGAAGAGGTACTGGATTTTTCCTACGGTATGAGGCATTACTGCCACCTTATAATCCATTGATGTGGTTTAAAAAGGTTTGGTGAGGGATGGAAATTATCTGATGACATCTTCTCTTGACTACAATCACTAGCAAAGGTACTAAAGGTCAGCAGATAATGATTTTTAACTGTCAGCTTTTTAAAATTTTAAATTATTTTACTGCTTTACCTACTGTCTACACACGCACACGCACACACACACACGCACACACACGTTTGTGTTGCTATCTTTGTGGGGACTTTCCATTGACTTCCATTCATTTCTACAGCCTAAACCTTACCTTTACCCTTTTCCTAACCCTAACCATCACATACCTAACCCTAACCCTAACCAAAACTCAATTCATACCTTAGCCCCAACTCTGACCCCTGACCCAAAAACAGGGTTTCCCCTTGTGGGGACCAGGCTCCGGTCCCCACAAGGAGCAATTGGTCCCCACAACGTAGTATATGTCAGGAAAATCGTCTCCACAAGGTATTACAAACAAACGCACAAACGCACACACACGGAATTTGACTGTTTTTTGCTTTACATGGTTTTCTGGATTTGGCCCCTGCGCATCCTTCAGAGGTAAAAATTGTTGTGCTAAACTGGGGCCTCTGCAGATGAAATGAATTCAAGATTAAGATGTGTTCCGGATAGTCTCCTGTTAGAGCTGCATCAAAAATTGAAGATGACGCCCACCCACAGGCTGAGACGTGAAGACACAGATATTCACGCATGCAAAAAGGAAAAAAAAAAAAGAAGCCTGACAGTTTTCACAAATTGCTTCCACACGATTGGGCCTAAAATAAATGAATCTATCTGTGACAGGGACATGCCGCCCAGGCTTTCTACCATACAGGAACCAGCTCAGATCTCACTGTGGACAAACACCCACACATAGATGGACGGTCACTCCTGCAAAAAAAGTGAGGCAGATGTAAAGATAAAGACGGGAAGGAAAGATTCAGTCACTTCCTCATCCTTAATGCCACAATGGATCTATCCTCACCTCACTGTCCACCTCATGCTGGGAGCCTTCCTTCCCTTTTCCTCGTCTTTGAGCCCTGCAGCAAACATCCCGCCGTCTTGCACTTGTTCTAGCTCCCTTTTCTTCTCAGCCTCTCTTTCTGTATTTCCCTTTTCATTTTTTTCTTCTTCGGCATTTCCTGTCCGTTTGACAAGTAGTTTACCTTTTGTGCTTCTCCCTGACCTAACAACACTGAGTGGAAGTCTTGAGTTTTCCCCTCTTCTCTTTATGTACAGACAAGAAAACAGTAGTTATTGCAATTTACTGAAGAGTGCAGACATGAAAACGAGTACAGAATATAAGCCAAGAAAACATCATTTGACCTACTCTGACAACTTTAAAGTCAGTATTTGTCCGCTGTCGGTTTTGTCAAGTATTTTTGCTTTCTCGTACTTTTTCCAGAACTATTGTTTCAGAAAAGGTCCTCTACACGTCTTGCTGTGTGCTGGAAATCTCTGCAATGTCAAAATCTCACTCTATTCTCTTGAATGATCCGTTTTTTTGGGAAATCAAATCTGTAACAAACAGTTCTACAACAGACTTTATGATCAGTTTTCTTTTACTGCGTTGGCAATTAGATCACTATAAGATTGAATTTATTTATGGTCTATCTAAACCTGGTGTTACTCTTCTGCAGTCAGAGTTTAATTGATTTCGACAAAATCCACAAGCAGAGTTATGCTTCTATCAAGTGTGTTCGTCATCGATGGTGGAATAAAACAATACATATAAGGAAAGTTTTTACTTGACAAAGTTGAATGAGTGGAGCGCTCCTTAATGCAAAGAACAAATGTTTTGGGACGACTTAAGCTACTTTAAAAAGAGAAACACCATAACATTTCCCTCAAAGGCAAGGCAGTGGTGACAGCTGTGAAAGCCCACAGAAGCAATTTACGCATTCCATGTCTGTCTTCATGGGGGCCTATTTAAGATAAACGTCTTCTGTGGTTTTAATAAAATATAAACGGAAGGTTGAGCCCTTTTTACATTAGTTGTTGCAGTGCAGAGCCTAATGCATTTTCTCAGTTTTTAACTTTACTCTCACACCACTGCACATGCAAGTAAGCTGAGATCGCAGCACTTTTTTTTTTAATGTCGGCATACAAGAGAAAGGATTTTGTCAGCTAATGTGTTCAAGAAGAAGGACAAATTAAAATCATTGTCTTGTGTCCACTTTTTAGTCAGAATTTCAGACCAATTTTCCTCAAATAACTAAAAGCAGAAACAATGGGACAGTTGATATTAGTAAAGCCAGCAGAAGATAAGCATACATGCCAGCTGGCGAATGATAGGACATAAATGACACATTAAATAGAGGCACATTTTGAAAGCTTGACTAATAAACAGGATGTTAAATAAACGACAACTAGTTTGAGCCGAGTTTGTTGTGAGTTTGTTAGTGTGAAGTGATTAGCTGAGCATCAGTAAAATCAACTTTGATTAGCTGGTTATTTAGTTAATTGTTGTTGATGATGAACTGTCACAACACCATCTCCAACAATACTCCATAATCTGCAACTCCAAATAATTACAAACGCACAACGACACGACTGGCACTTTCTCCTCTGAACAAAAGGATGACTTAAACAAAATATCTCAGATTTAATGCCTGTTAAAAGGACAATTTCTCATGTTTTGAAATACAGCAAATGCAAATCGTGGCTCTCAAGTCAGATATTTGTTCATTATGTTGGTTTGTTCCACTTTTCAGAAGTATAATAATGCTAATAGGCACCACTCATCACTTTCATCCACTCTTTTTTTAAGAAAACACTTTTCACCACGATGAATAACACTCAACTAAAAGCTATTAAAACTAACACCAATGGTGACAAAATAATTTGTTACTGTCAAACTGTCATTACCAGGATTTATTCTTAGACGCAGCGAAAGGATCTGTGGCTTTGTGGCAGGCTGATCAGAACAAAGTTCCTAAAGAGGCAATGCACCTGAATGAAGAGCGGCGATGAACGGCTTAACCAAAGTAAAAACACATTCCTCAGAAAACGATCATATCAAATAGCTGAAGAGTAAGAGATGCTATTATTAGTGGCAAAACTAATAAAGTGCAGCCGTCTTAAACTATCTTAAACCATTTATGTTTAACCAAAGTGCTGAATGGGCAAATATAATATTAATGAAAATGTTTATGTTGCAGCTAGAGATATTTAACAGAGAATGCCATGACAGTGTCATACTGAGGTTTTACTCATATTGTAGCTGATAATATATTTACTAACTGTGAGACTCCAGCCATGCATTAAAAAAAAAGTTGCAATGCAGAGGCAACAACTGAGATGCCTGTTTTTCAGTGAAAAGCTCTAGTTTGACATCCTCTCAAACATTAACCATATCAACAACAAATAAAACAATGTTCTGCTTTGGCTAGATCTGAGATTTTAGGAAGATTTTATGCTTGAAACTAGACTCGTGAAGGCAGTCTGTAGAGGTCGGCAGCAAAGTAAC
Organism: Poecilia formosa; assembly: GCF_000485575.1. Classification (NCBI taxonomy): domain Eukaryota; kingdom Metazoa; phylum Chordata; class Actinopteri; order Cyprinodontiformes; family Poeciliidae; genus Poecilia; species Poecilia formosa. Next base: position 289,484 of record NW_006800135.1, read on the forward strand.
ATCAACTTAGACATTGCATCATAACCATTTGGGGTTTTTTTTCTGCTCTTCATAAATAATTACACACTTGATACTGTAGCTGAGTAGGGCAGAGGATTCTCAGTCACCAGTGAGGGGAGCTATTGCCAAGAGCTGCTGGTTGGGTCAGTCAGTCTGGTCTCGAAGCGTCTTCAAGAAAGCCACACACAACCCTCTGAAACTTTTTTACTTTGCCTCTACAGTTACTGTATAGTGCTGGATACATGCAAAAAACAAAAAAAAAACAAAAACAAAATAAAAAATATATATATATGCAAGGAAAAAGCCTTCAACATGTTTTATGAGAGTTCATGATTATTTGTTTTCCTGTCGTGAGTTTTTAACCTTTCAGAGAGAATTCGAATATTTCCCGTTTACAGAGAAGAATCGGAAAGATAAAGCACCGCCGACGGTAAAACGGCAACAAAAGCCAAGTCTACCACAGTTGGGAGGGGGAGAAAAAAGCAAAACATCTGCCTATTACAACAGAGATACATTCATAAATGTATACTGTATGCATAGATATATTTATACACTGAAAGCTGGAAGCAAGCAGCATCGTGTGCTCTGGATATCAAAGCCACGGTGACAGAAGTGGGATTTCTCTCAGGGCTCTCAGCCACTTACTGCTGGTTCATAAACATTTTCTCTTATCTCTGCTGCTGCTCCTCTCTATTCTTTCTTTTAGCTTTTTATTTTTTTATTTTTTTTTTACCCCCTTACTAATCCCATGATTTCTCTCCCATGGAGTTAATTTGTGATGGTGAGGGATCAGGGGTCCAAGGGCTCTCAAATTATTTCCTGGGCCACAGAAGTGCAATGTGTGTGTGTTGTTTCATCATGAGTTTGCGTGTGTGTGTGTGTGTGTGTGTGTGTGTGTGTGTGCGTGCGTGCGTACCCTTGCATGCGTGCATTTTGTAATTTGTGTATTGGGCATCTGGTGAACAAAAAGCCTGCACTACATTGATTGACTGGTGTCCTTAGGAGCCTTTTTTCATGGCTTAAAGAGAGTCCTTGAAGCCCATTTAAAAGCTCAGTTCACTCAATATCCTGATCTCTGCTGATATCTTGGTTCTGCATGGTTGGGTACAATAGCTTTCAGTCAAAATGCAACAGTTTCGGGTCGCTGGGTGGCTCAGATAGTAGAACGTGCACCATGTGCAAAAGCCGTAATACTCGACACGATTGTCCTAGGTTCGATTCCTGGTTCCGGACCACTTGTGTTCCTCCTTCCCTCTTCTACCCTTTTCCTTCCTAGCTACGGCTAAAGGCCAGTTTCATGATGTTACCACAAAAACTTGCACTAAAATAAGTGTAAAATTATATTGTTTTGGCACCTGTAAAACATATGGCTTAAACATCTGCCAGTGCCACACACTGTTAAACTATGCTGTAGTTTTCAACTGCTTACTGCACAGAATATTATCCTGGAGAAGTCAGCTGACAAGCAGTCTGCAGCAGAGAAAATTCTGAGGATACCAGCAGTTTGTGTGGTATCTCAGAGGACTTTAAAGTGTAAGAACGGTCTGATAAAACATCTTAGCAACTTATAAAACATTAGTTATCAAGACCTTAGTGAATCTTTATGATGGCGACTGGCCCATGCTTTGGTCTCCAACCTTATGAATCCTAAAAGCCACTTTTGCCCTAAACCCGACTAAATAAAACTTGATTAAAGCCCCAAATAGAAATAGAAGCTCTGGAAAAAGATGACTTTCATTTTTGATCGATATTTACTGTATGAAGTGAAAGTGTTGATAATTTTGAAGACCACAATTTTATTTATATTTTTAAATATAGTATTTTTATTTAAAATAAAATAATCTAAAATAATAATGAAATAAAATTTTATTTTAAAATTTTTTAAATAAATATAAAGTTGAAAACCTTTGCAAAAATATGATAGATACATTTTCTTTTCTTTTCTGGTGTTGAACTATATATATATATATATATAAAAAAAAGTCCAACCTAAAGACAAGAAAAATAGATCTGAAGAAAATTGCTACTTTTAGAGTCATTATGTTGTTGAACTTCAATGCAATTATTCCACAAAAAAAGTAAAAAAAAACAAACTGTTAAACATGCATTTTTAATATATATATAAAAAAATTAATTCGCTCTGTCATTTTTAGCTAAAGTTTTAAAGTGCCATAGTGAAAGGTTCAAAGAGCTGCGAGTTGCAGACCTTTGAGCTTCTTTCTGTCGCTCCATGGTGACATGGCGGACCACCATCTCACCCCCATCACTTCAGCTCCACTAATCATCTCCATGAATCTCCTCTGGGGTCTTTTGTCTCTTTTCCACCAGCACCATCTCCAACATCCATCTTCCATCCCTCCTACATGTGCAAATCATCTCAACCCATCTCTACATCTCCAAACACCCATAGTTCCTCTGATCCGCCGTTTCTGGGATTTCTCACTTGGAAACTATGCGATATATACAAAACAAAAGGCTCAAAATGCTTCCTCGGTTTATGGATGAAGTGGGATTTGCTGTGGGTTTTTTTGTGTTTTTTGTTTTTATACACATACACACATATATGCAGGGGGCACATACGCTCGCCTTCCACATAGCTAAATCTGCATCATCAGCATGTGTACGGATCACACTCGGAGCCAGTTCTCCATGTTTGCTGAATATTAGATGAGGCTGATGCAGCCCTAAAGCCTTGCAGCGGCGGCAGGTACGGCGGGTCAGAGTGCCAGATGTGCCGGGGCTGAGCTGCGTTTCAGTAAATGCTGTTTACTACTAGTCTGAGCACGGACTGTGGGATCCAGGTTTTCTGACCAGGAAATCCCTTACTCCACACCCTCCATCTCACAAATACACACATCTTTCTACTTCCTCATTTCCCTCCCTGCCCGTAGTTGAATGTACTCACTACATAGAAGGTCAAACAGACAGAACCTTAATTTTGGCTTCAGTCCCTGCAGATATTAAGATCAGAGGTTATCCAATCCAGATTTACTGCCTCCATGTTACATTTATGAATCGAGAGAAAGAGAGAGCACTGTGTTTGACTGAGATGTCCCTGATAAGACAAAGGAATATCTAAAACTCGTACTCCAATTCTCCAGGTAACGGCTGCATCCAACCGTCTCTCTGGTGCTTTGGGTTTTCTCCGTGTCTCTCGCCTTCAAATGCCTCCCTCTCTGAATCCAGGAATACAATCGGATGAGATATCGCTGAAGGGCACTCATAAGATGCTTATTTTATTTTTATTTTTTGCACGTTTCTTCCTACATCCTGCTTTTTCCAGTGTGAGAGGTGAAGCAGAGTAATCTCACGCTGCATTGGCTTTAAAAGACAAATCGTGCAGAATAATTACACAGAGGGGAGCAATAATCAACAAACTCCTCACTGGAAAGAAAAGGCTTATAATTCTTTTTTTTTTTTTTGAAACCACTCATCTAATGACTAGTGTTCGGACAACAAATATCAAAATAAATTCAATTACTCCACACACACACACACACACACACACGAAATAGCGAGTGTCAGCTGCAGACCTGCAGCTGAGGACGTGTCACTGGGATCACTGAGAGAGAAAATTAATCAGGGGGCCTGAGCCAAAAGCAGGATGTGGCAGACTTCAGAGGAAAGTCATCTGATGATCTTTTATGCTCTCCTTACAAGGTGTGAGTCTTGCTCCCCTTTCTTTCCGCTGGTAGTACACTACAACTAATCTCCAAGGAGCTGCTGGCTGGCAGAGGTGTGAATGAGTAGATGAATGTCACGCCTACGGGCTTTTGGACTTCGCAGAGCCAGCCTATTTTTACTTCCTCCGAGCGGCGAATGCGAGCCGCGCCGATGTGTAACCGTATCTGATGAAATCCGGCCTTCTGTGGCTGGAACGGGAGCGGCAGAGGATAATTTGGAAACAACAATGTAAAAAAAAAAAAAAGAAGTAAAAAAAAAGGCAATAAAGCCTGTTCTCACTTTTTATGGGTACTTTAAAGGAAGCAACACTGAAGCCCACTTTAGGCAGGAAGCACTACGCTTCCTTCGACATGCATACCGACCCGAGAGAGAGGTTAATTTGGAACAGTTGAGTCTGTTTCATACAAGGGTGCAATTTTCCAGATGTTTGAATCTGCCAGGTAAATCTGTTAGAATTTGATAGACATGACCTGAATAGTTGAATAGTTGTCTTTGGAGGAAGCTTCCAAGCCTCAGAACAATATTCCTACTGTGAAGTACGGAGGTGGTAGCATGATGTGTGGATGTTTTCCTGGTGCACTAAATACATGGTATTCATGAGGAAAGATTATTACGTGGAAACTTTAAGGCAACGTGAGACAGGAAATTAAAGCTTACACACAAATGGGTGTATCAAATGGACAATGATCCACAGCGTAATACCATGTTAGTCATAAAGTGAAAACAAGGTCAATGCTTCATGTTGGTCATCATAAATAGTCTCAGAGCTGTAAAGGTGTGTGTTAGCAAGGGGTTTTTAAAAGGTGATTCTACCAAATACAAGCTTCCAACACTCAAGAAAGTAATAAAAAAACATTTTGGAAATCCCACATGTTCTAAAGTAGTGAAAGTTCAGTCTGATTTAATGTCAGGCAGCGAGAGCGCAGCTTCAACTGAGAAGAAAGAAAAAAAAAACAATGCAGCACAGCAGGAGAGTAGAAAATAATCCAGAAAACAACGTTAAGACTGAAAACCATATGGCTGCTATGATGAAAACAGTTTTATTATAGCATTCTGGTCCTCTTATGAATACATTTTTTCACAAAAGGTTCATGTTATTATTTTCTGCAACACATTGCAACGGCCGCCTATTGTATATCTGGTTTCAGCTGCATGTGTACTTGAATCAGCTGGATTAAAAAAATAACAAATAAATAAGGAAATGCATTTTTCTTGTCTTTCTTACTAAACAAGCATATAGCTCAGAAACTGTTTCAATAATCAGTTTTTTGAAGCATCTATATCGGCCAAAACAAGAACAATTTTTTTTTTTTTTTTATAAATCTCAAGCTGCATTTTAAGTAAACGAGAATTTTAGTGTAGAGCAAAAATGTTGTCTTATTTTAAATTGTGAATTTGAAATGATCAAATAGCATCTAAATTTCATAAAAATAATTTAAAAAACACACAAAAATGTCCTTTGATGAAAATTGAAGAATCTGTGCATCATCATGATTATGTCACCAGCTACCCATAGAGTAAAGGTAAGATCTTCTTCCAGGGCTACTGTTGACGATACATTGAATGGACAAACGTGTTTGTTGTACGACAGACGGATGACTTCTTTTTCAGAGCCACCCTCTGGCTTTGCCGCCCTGGGTAAAGAGCCGTGTCCCCTCTACTCCATATCAATGGAAACTAAAAATCTGAGGTGAACCTGTGACGTAATCACAGATCTTCCTGCTAAGCAGCTGTTGCTGCTGCTCTGTGTTAGTCTTTTTCATACATGACTGCTTGATTACAAATAATGAAGTGGGCAGGAAATAAAATAAAAAAATAAAAAAGAGAGAGAGAGAGCTACCGCTGAAAGATTCCCCTAACACAGCCCCATGCATTTAAAGGTTTAACAGCGCGAGTGTGTGTGAGAGCGAGACAGAGGAACAGTGTGAGCCGAGCTGGACCCCTGCGTCTCCTAGTCATTACAGCTCATTTGTCTGAGTGCTATTCCACTTGGCTGGGTTGAGTTAACAGTTTGCCCTGGCGCTCTCCACCCTCCTCTGAGCCGAACACAGCGACACATGTGGAGAGAAGGAAATGGGAACATAATGTATGACTTTGGGAGGGCTCGCGCACGTACACACAGCACACGAAACCTCGCTTCTTAATGGACCGCAAGCACATATACGGTACATCTTATGCTTTCCTCGAGGAAAAAAAATAAATAAATTGAACATTTAAAAAAAATGTTTGTGATTAAACTCACAGTGGCAGTGGCTGTTTAATCCTCCCGATCCCCTGGAAAGTCTAATGACAGCTAATCAGATGCACATCCACAGTCTAATTAACCAATTAGCGACTAATGGATACACAAACGCTATGCAAAATGCCACAGATTCATTAGGAGACACTCGTAGTTTTCACTTCAACCCAAGACTCTTTTTCGGGCCAAATTAGGCCAACAGCAGGCTGTTAGCAGAGGACATGAGCTATATTCCGCCCTGCCTTCCTGAGAGCTTCACAGCTGCAGACAGGGAGGTAAAAATAACATTCAAATCACCCACATGTACGTCACAAGTAACACAATCCCCCAGCCTACTAATCACTCTGATTTTAAAATTGAATCAGACAGCCAATTTCTCTGCTCAATATAATTTTTGGCTCCTTAATTATCATCTAATAAAATTTATGGCAAGAGCATCCAGTCATTAAAGCGCTATAGAACGTAAAACAAGAGCAAAAAGTAAGCCTGAGTTCAGGACGGCGGAGGCTGCGTGGAAATAAACTTCATTTCATGGGTTTTTACGGAGACTTTTACGAGTTTAATTTGGGCGTAAATCAAAGAGGGATAAGAGGAGGAAGAAAAAAAAAAAAGTCGGCTCCAAATATTTTGTTTTTCTGTAAAAGCGGAGATCTCTAACTCAGAACAACAGGCGACAGAGTGAAACAATGTGGCGACACTTTATGAGTTATCAGACCGTGAGATGGAAAAAGTTGAGTGAGAAGTGAAGAGAGGGAGGGGGGAAGAAAACGAACACAGCACAGCAGGAGAGTCGAAAAACTTCAGAAAAAGAGACAATTAGGAGGAGAGTGAAAACCATATGGCTGCTTCTCACAAACTTTCATAAAAATATATTTTTAAGTAACACAGAGGCAGTAAATCAGGATTAGATAACCTTATATATATTTTTTTTTACTTTTTATACGTTTTTCATAAAAGTTTTTGCTCTTTTTCTGCTCAACGTATTGCAGACAGAAGAAATGAACATTTACATTGAAGATTTTCTTTAACCAGCTGAATTAAAGTTGTAGTTCACAACCAATTTTAGAACATGCATGCTACAGCTTTTGTTAGATACCGAACCATTTTATAATAATATGCATAAAATAATTTTCATCAGCATAATATGCTGATAAAAATTCCCATTTCCCATACTCTAAAGCTTTCTGTTGTACTTTTTTTTGTAATTTTGTGGTTCTATTCTCCAACAGCACACTTCAGCCATAATGCAGGGCAGTGTTGTTTCTAGAATCTTATTTTCAGCAAAGGAGCTGTTCAAAGTATAGCCTAGTGTTTCAGCACCACTGAGGAACACACATAAAATAGAAACAAGCTGCTTACACTGTTAATGGCTATTATTTAAATCACCTTTTATAACTGGCTACATCAAATAACTGAGCTTCAAAGTGGAAACGTTCAAAAGAAACGCTTGTTTTTCGACGAGTGCATGCTACAATGCTAATCAGCTAGCTAAAAGAATGTTACTTTCATTTCTCTGCAAAAATGACAAATTTTTCACCGCTGCATCCGTTTTAATCTACAAAGAGCAGAATGACAAAAAAGAAAAAAGGTATAATATTCTTAACACTAAGTTCTTAAACATTTAAATTAATGGGTGATTATTCAGAGTTTTTTGATCATGACTAAAAATCACACTGCTGGAACTGTAATGAACACATAAAAATCCAGCAGCAGTAGAAACAATTGTTGCCTTTCCGTTTTAAATAAAAGCAAATTGATCAGGCTCCTCCTCGCTTTAGACACCGCAGAGTTACACAAAGACACGGAAGACCAACAATCACTCACACAGCATCCCCTTCAGGCATTCTGGAATATACCGTCAGCCAAACACCCATATTTGTGGTGTTTTTAAAGTCCTCTGAGAAATCCCCCCCCCCTCACATACATGCAGAAAGAAAACATGCAAACTCAACCCAAAAGGGCCCCAGAGAGGATCTGAACTCAGGGTCGTCTTGCTGTCAGGCTACTGTTCAAACCACTAAGAAGAAAAACAAAACAAAAAAACAAAAAAAAAAAGAATTTGAGAATACATATTTTTCCAGAGGGTTATATCCAACAACCAATGTGAACTTAAAACAGGGCTGACTCGGTTTTCCTGGGCAAGAGCAGATCCAACCTTTTGCTACTCTTCATCTCCTATGACAGATAGGATTTTTACTCTGTTCATGCTACACATATTAGAGCGTATGCAAACAGATGAGTGTATTCTTAACCGAAGTATAAATACATTATAATTTTTAGGGTTGAAGTAAGTTTAAATTAGTAAGCAGACTTTTATTTATATGCAAGTTTTCTAAAAAAAGTAAAAAAAAAAAAAAACCCTGGCATTTCAGACGGTTCGTCACCTTATAGAAAGCAGTAAACATTGTTATGAAGCAAACTGTATATTCGAGACTCATACGATTTTATGCTAATTCCTTTTTCCCACTAAATCAAAATTACATTTTTCATCTCATCAATAACCTTTTGCTAATTTCTCTCAGCAAATTCTTGGACCCTTTTCTTTAAATGTCACCATTTGCTCACACAGTCCTCTCCTCGTGGTCGGCAAGATGACCATTCTGCTCTCAACTGCGACATTACCACAAATGTCATGAGGAAAAGCCTCTTCCCTGTTCTGGAAGAACAGCATGGATTCACAAATTAAACGTTTATGTTGAAACAAAGAGACTTTAATCCTCGCAGTATCTCTGCAGGCACCTGATTTGCTGACTCTCCTCATTCTTCTCATCATTCAGGCGTTACTAGTCCCTGATGTTACGGGGCGCCACCTGTGCCCCCCTCTTCCACCCTCCTGCTCTTTGCCAAATCCTTGATGAGCTTAATTCTAACCCGAGTAATGGGTTTATGGCTCAAAAATTATATGTTTACAGATATTACCACCACATCAGTATTCTTTGTCCAAACATGACTTTTCTATTGACATGCAGGTGAGCAAGTGAAACAGTAGGTATATCATCAAATAGAAGGGAACCCAGCATTCTGACACTAAAAATTAGCATCAATGCTAAAGTAAGCTACAATGCACTCTATAGAGTACAAATGGAGAGTCACAAACATGTTGAGAAACATGGACTTACTCCATTCAGTATGTTAAAATTAGTGCAGAAGCTAAAATTAGCCAAAATGCTAACATCAGCCTAAATGCTGCCAGTAGCATGTGGGGCATAACTAGCATGTAGTCTTACAATGACCTCCTCCATTCGGTGTAATAAACATGGCTGATAAATAAAACAATAGCTAAAAAGCTTATTTTAGGGAAAAGGACACTGTTAATGGGGGCAGTAGCTACGGCTAATGTTTGTGCTGATGTTGATGCACAAACTGCCACAAAGTAAAAAGTCAGATGTTTACTTTGTGGCAGGCCCCAACAAACAGTCAAGTCATAGATAAAGTTCTTAACTGGTTTAAAGCAGAATTATATAATATAATATATAAAATAAAATCCTAAACATTTCAATGTTCAATACATTCTATGAGAACGCAGGGTGTGACATGACTGCAAACATACCAAGACAGGTCCACTCCCCTAAACATATAGGTTGGGGAAGGACAGATTTGATGAGGAAAAAAAAGGGAATCGCAGATGTGGCTCAAAGTGCTCTGACCAGATGTCATCAAAACTAAACCATAGTTTAGTTTTGTGGCCGTCTTGAACGAAAGCTGTGTTGCAAACAACTAGTAGCTCTCTGATATCATTAATATCAAGGGAGCTCATCAAAGTTGATGAGTAGAGCTAATACTGGGCAATCCTGCACTACTTTCAGAAAATTGAATGAAACTGAAACAGAGCAATTTGGCAAGAACACTTCAGTCTCTTGATGTGCAAAGCTGGTCGAGATGGATGGAGACAGATGGATGAGACCCAAACCTGTACGACTGTAATTGCAATGAAAAGTGTGTCGGCAAAATATTGACTCGGAAGAACAGAATGAATATGCATGCCAAATTTTATAGATGTAGTAAAACAAGAGGTGCATATTCAAGGCTCAATCCTCTTTTTTTCTCCTTCAATTCTTTTTTTTACTGCTACTGCATCTGTTTGATCTCAGATACAGATACTCCACTATTAGCCAGGCTCCACTAGACAATGCCAGAGAGACGCCCGAACCTCAAGCATAACTCTACATCAGTTTAGGTCTGAATTACTGAGGAAGTTAATTAAAATTTTGTCCCATAAGGGTACCTTGGATTTCTGGGCTAAAAAGCGTCCAGGCAAATCAAATTTATCCCAAGTAAGAAGAATGTCATTTTAGGGCCCTTAGAAACATTCCCATGCACTAATTCACACATACACACACACTCTCTCTCACACATACACACACACACACACCGATGCCTTAATACTCCCACGTATGCACGAAACCCACTAGTTCACAGATTGACTGCGCTCAGCAAGAAGTGCTTCACGGATGGCAGTTTTTCTTTCTTTTTCTGCTTGACAGACTTATCAACCAAGCTCAGGTGGTGCCCCATCTGCTTGTGCACATTTAAAATCCACACACAAACACACAGACACACAGTCACTTACTGCTTACACAAGAAGACATGTGCTCAAGGAATAAACTCAATCAAACGTCCGCCCTTCAAATTTCATTTTTGATCTCGGGGGAGGAGGGGGGGCTTCTCGTCTCCCTCCCTCCATCCCTCCTCATCCGTACTGACCACATAGTGACCTCTCCTCCTGTTCTCGCATGTCCTTCCACTTTCACATCCTGTGTGTGTCAGCAACACTCCCCAATAACCTCAAACTCTCCTTCCAGTCATTATTTTGTCTTTCTCGCCCATCAGTGCGTCCACCAGCACCATGCCGAGGAGAGCCCACCCTGTTCAGCCTGACAGATGGTTGAGCAACATGTGCAAGAAGATATGAAGCCATATATGGTGGTGTGAAAAAATGTATTTGACCTTCTATAAATTAGATCCTGTTTTTGCTTTTTTTTTTTTTACACACATTTGAGATTGTTAAACGTCGTCAGGCAAAGGTAGTTGACTGGCTGTTTAAGGTCATGCTAACACAGGGACGTCCAAATCCAGTCCTCTCAGGCTGATGTGCTGGTGTCCTTGATCCAACATGGCGGATGTAAAAAAAAATAAATAAATAAATGACCTCCTGAACATTTGTTGACGTTCACCCAGGGACGCCACTGTGCTAAACTCAACTCAATCTGATTTAAATCCAGACTTTGACTAGACCACAACAAACTGTTAACTTGGGTGAGCTTTTATGTTTCGGATCAGTCCTCTTGCATAACCGAATTACACTTGGGCTTAAGGTCACAAACTGATGGACAGGCATTATACCTTTAATAAATAAATCTCTTACATATGAAATTTTTTAAATTATTGTGGCATTAGGAAATGATTGTGGTGATACTAATTGATTTAAGACAAGAGGAGTTCACTCTTTTCAGACAGTGATTAAAAAAAGAAAAAGAAAAAGGTCTCGTTTTGTTGAGTGTACGTACATTTTTGGTTTCAACTGTATTTCTGTTCCTGCAAACCAACTTCAGAAAAGCAACGCGAATAGATGAAATCCCAGTCGGTCGATTATTATATCAAATTCAGCTTTGAATGAGTTCAAAACTTTATTTGGAAAGAAAACTTGTGGTTGTACATCTTAATCAATAAGCCATTGGCATAAAACGCATCACAAATCTATTCATCATCGCAGCATTTCTACACTAAAACAATTCTGTCGTCGAGGCCGAGAGCGAGTGTGAATCAGCGCACTCTTCAGGCTGCATAATGGGGACGTGGACCACGTTAAGATATGCACATACAAAACACGGTAAAATGGGCCTTGACAAGAAACGCTTCAAGAAACTGCCGAGAACAAAGAGAAACTACTGGATCGCGGATGAGTAATGGCGTGACAACGAGAACCCGGGACGCCGCAAACATCTCCTCTCCAGAGGCCAGCGATTCTTTATGAAGCCTCGTGTAGAGTGCATTAAAGGCAATTAAAGATACAGAAATACTGACCTAATGCAATTTTCCAAATGTTTGTTTACTGGCAAATAAACGCAGCGGCTGGACAACGGCGTCGGCTGGTAAACCGACCTCTCGGTAAAGTGCCATTTGTTAGGCAATTATCCCTACCCTGCCAAGCAGAAAATAACTTCAGCTGAATGGTAAGGTGTGCTGGCACAAAACTCATAATACCACGCAGACACTATAATTAGGCAGCTCTTTACAGGGGAACGAATGAGGTCCTGGACGACCCCGTGGAAACAAAAAAAAAAACAAAAAAAATTACAAATCCTGTGGCCAAAAGCAATTTGCCGGTACCGTTCAATTTTCATGAATTATTCTATGATTTTTTTTAATGATGTAAACAAACATGGCCTTCAAACAGTTTGGACGTCACTGGCTGTTGAAGACTAAATGGCTGCAGTAGGAACACCTGAGGGTGGCCCACCCAATGTTTGAAAGTTGTTAGATGCTTAATAGGTTCAGTGGTGTACAAAAAGTATTCATGCCTCTAGAACCTTCTCACGCTTTCTCACAATAAAACCAAATACTTGCGATGGATTTTATCGGATCGTGATAGACCAACACCAAGTGGGGCTTGGCTGTAAAGGGAAAGGATTATGCATTTTGGTTCAGTTTAGTTTGCATCTGCATGCAGCTCACTTTACTCCACACCTGTGAGCAATCTAATCTCAGTGTGAATACAGCTACCCTGTGAAAGCAGAAAAAAAAAAACACACAAAAAAAAGCTAAAGAAGTGAAGTAGCAAATGTGCATCGACCTTAAATCCACCAACCCAATGGTGAGGCACGTTGACATGGCGTTACGCTCAAAGGATGCTGGAGCTTACTTTGAAAAGGAGACGGGGCAAAAAAAATGTCAGTCTGGTAGAGAAATACCCCAAATGTCCAATTTTAACTACAGGGGAAAAAAATGTTCCATAAAGTATTTACTCAATGGAGTTTAGTTGATTTCTGTGCATTCGCTTTCCTTCACTGTAAAATTAGGTGACGGAAAAACTTTGCCTTGGCCTATCAGAAAACAAACAAACAAACAAAAAAAAAAACAATAAAATAATCTAATATATGTGTTTATAACACAAACACACAAAAAAAATAACTCAAGGAGTATGAACGCTTAACTAGGTCCTGTATCTTGCAAAAACACAATGAAAGCTGTGAGGGCTACCCATCAGTTTTACTGGCTGGTTCGATAAGAGGAAAGAAAAAAAATCCTTCCTAAAATTTAGAAGCATGACGTGATGGCAACTTGCACACTCGAGCACCGGCGTTATGAACTTGTAAAATATTGCTTTCCAGTTGCAGGCTAAAAATCGATAGAACGCACCGACAGGTCAGAGTCTCCTTGTGGAGACCTGACCCCTCCGCCACAGGGATGCTGTAAAACATGAATAGTGGACGTGTGTGTGGAGTTGCCAGCCATGTTTTATAAATCAGTTTTATGGGAAAGCAGGTCATGAGTGCAGCGCAAAGGCCAAGCCGGAGATGACGCAGACCGGTTTATCTTGGTGCATACCTGCCGAAAGCCTCGGCCGGGTCCTGGGGGTCTGCATCTCTTGCCGCGCGTGGGGCAGCATGTGGTAACGCTTGGCTTCGTTGACCAGATCTCGACAGGCCTCCGACGATTTGATCAGCTCCTCGTTGTCCACGACGTTGAGCAGGTAGGATGGATGGATGAAGGGAAGACGAACCACCGCCAAGAGCTCGGACAAATGCTGAGGGGACAGATCGAGGAGATGTTTAAAAGGAAAGACTTAAATTCTTTTTAAAATTTAAGGCGGAAAAAAAAAAGCAGAAGGATTCTATCAAGTCAAGGGAAATTTTGCTCCATTACTGAGCTGAAACTTGGCAGCAGTCAGGCCATTAGTTTAGCCACTGTCTGTGGCAGACTATCAAAGCTGCAGTTCATTAAACAGCCATGTTTCCTTATTTCAGTTTTCCCACGTGTGCAGGACAAAATGTTCAAACAAGGATAGAAAAAAAAAAGAAAAAAAAAAAGTAGCCTAAAACTCCAGACTCTTTCATCTTTCAAATTTACCATCATAGGCACAGTCAGGGAAAAAAAAACAACTTGGGAAGGCTTGCTTTTAATTTCATGTCTGAAAGGAATACATGCAGCGACAGAGAAGCTGAAGTGACGTTTAAGGAAAACTTTTCAGCGCAGTCACGCTTTCATTTTTGGAATTTAGTTTCACAGGGAGCGCGCTCAAACTAAGCAGCAGGAGGTATTCTTACTTCCGACTTCTGCTGCTGCCGACTTGTTCGCTTTGCAAATTAAATCTTTCGTCGGGTGGAGGAAAAAAAAAAAGTGCTCTCGCTGCAGTGAAATTAAAACCTGGTTCGCCCTAATCACGACCCATTCAAGCCAAAAACACTGAAGTGCCAAGAGGAAAGTTTTTAAAAAAAAAAAAAAAAAAAAACAGAAGAAAAGATGAATCATTTCACTCATTTTTGGCTCAGAACTGGTTTCTTTAAATTCTAGTAGAGAGAAACTGTTTTGTAACATTTCATACTGGATGTCACCTCTCCATCTTTACAGCCTGAATCTTTATGCCTCAAAGTTTAGCATGTTGCAAAAGTACCTATACACCCATTAAATGTTTTGATTTCTTACACCAGACTTCAATTTAATGCAACAGACCAACACAAGTAGCTCATAATTATAAAGTGGACTGAAAACGATGCCCGGTTTGTAGAGTTCAAACAGTAGCAGGATATAGTAGGCAGCCTTTTTATAGCTACAGCAGAAGAGAGAATCTTTTTTCCCCCGCTTTTTGGTGTGCAAGTGTATGCGTGTCCCCCGTGGGAGTTGACAGTAAAAAGCTGAGCTGTAAACAAGCTTGGACAAAGCGACAGGGAGCTGGGTGGAGGCCGACCTCGCTGACCCCTCGGCTCAGAACGAAGTGACCGAGCCGAGCGGGGAGAGCGACAAAACAACAGACTCCGAGAGACATCATTCAGGGGGACAACAAATAATAAGCCGACATTCTGCCTGGGCCGCACTCGCTCCCACCTGAGGTCTTTTTACTTTGCCGTGTGTCGCCATTTGTTCTCCAGCAATGTCGTTGGTTCATCTGACCAAACAGAAGCATAAAAAAACAACAACAAAAAAAAAAAACAAGGCCTCAGAGGCAAAGAGGAGAGTAAAAATGAATTGAGGGACACAACAAAGGAGGTAGGAGCATAAAGAAGGAGGGAAAAAAGAGGAAGAGTGGCAGCTTAAGAATAAAAAGCGCATGCTTAAGCAATATGAAGAGAAGACGAGAAGAGAGGAGAGTGGGTTTGATGTTTCCACAGGAATCTGAGCTTTGTGCTGATGACATTTCCTGTCCACGAGCGCGCCTGCAGCCAAATACTGTCCTGCATCTGGGACTGTCTGCTTTCCCTCACCCTCGAATGCACACAGCACGCTTTATTAAACAAACAACTCAATAGCCACATAGACACTTGCACCTGCTTGCAGCACAGACGGAGGACGCAGCCAACGCCGGCTCTGTCGATTTCTGAGAAACTCCCGTATGGAGACTTCTGAGCTCCAGATTAGCCAGTGGTTTCAATTAAAGAGCGGAGTGGAGGATTTGCCCAGTAGTTACTCATTCATTGCACATTTAAATGGGGGAGGATTTAAGCTCCAAGCTTACTCCTCTGAACTTCTGTGCAAACTACTTTTCTCCAGGTCTGCTTCAACATCTCTCACCTTATTTATTCAGGAAACACTTATTTGCAATTTTTAGGAGACACATTTAAATGTTATTTTCCCAAATGAAATCCTTAAATGTCTTTGTGGTTAGCCGTTTTAGCTCTGTAGATTCTACGTGTACGTCTGATAGAAACAAAGTAGTTCCCGCTGGGACTTTTCTGACCCCAGGAGCAAAATTAAAGCTGTACAGGGGCCAGTTTTAACCAGGTGGCAAAGCAGAAAGAAATGGGCTAAAATGCCACTGAGTTTCTACATATGCTGCTATTTCAACCATTCAA
The DNA here is from genome assembly GCF_000485575.1 of Poecilia formosa. Classification (NCBI taxonomy): domain Eukaryota; kingdom Metazoa; phylum Chordata; class Actinopteri; order Cyprinodontiformes; family Poeciliidae; genus Poecilia; species Poecilia formosa. The sequence goes on from NW_006800135.1 coordinate 305,417, forward strand.
ATGTGTGCTAAGACTTCTGGTTTCTATAAATTATAAAATAAGTTCTAAAAGTTAACTTTTCTTCGTAGAAAATTAAAGGGAAAAGCTATTTGAATCAGTCAAACTACTTCTTACATTCAACTGAAAATTTTTAAACTTTACAAGACACTTGAATATTAGTAAATAATTCAGCTTTAACTAGTTTAAAACAAGTGCTACTACACTCTTTTTTTATTTTTTACACATTTACTGTTAAATCCATAATTTATGAACCGAAACATAGGGAAATTCATCTCTCTAGTACAATTTGACTTTCAAATAAAAGTGTCTTATGGAATTTGAAATGCATGAGTTAGAAGCTAATCTCTTTCACCGCTACACAAATCAAAATGAAAAAAAAAATAAAAATCTGATCAAGTTCAGTGACACAGATGTTTAAATCATCACTTTAAAAAAAAAACACTGCTGTAGCAGATTTGGAGTAAAATTTTTACCTGTTTTAAAGTTTTACCACTAAACTCTGCTCCACCTCAGGTTTCTCTGTTCATTTCAGCTCCCTTCAGTTCTTGGCTTGACACTGCATTTTCTATGAAAATGAATATTTTCTAGTTTGTGTTTGGGAAGACCAACAATTTTCATCAACTTAAAAACATTTTTTTTAAAATCCAATTTTCACATATCCAGAAGCGTCAAATCAAACAAAGAAGCATGAAAAATAGAATAAAATGTAGAACTCACCCAGCTGACCTGTGTAACAACCTTTTGCTCAGCATTGTGTTCCTCAGCATTACGGCGTCTTTATGCCCACATTTATCGTCAATGAAGGGATTAATTTGAATGAATTCATCTCAGCAGTGCAGTAGGCCTCTCTGTGCACAGCTCCCTTATTGTTGGGCAGACTAACTAACCCAAAGGTGTTACACACACTGACAAATAATTCACTGTTTTGGCAACAGTAACATGACTAATTGTGATGGTACTATGGCGCGTTTCCAAAGACGTCTGCTTTTCTTAATCTTTGAACTCTGTTAAAACAAATTAATGAAGTCTCAGACACTGGGAACTTTGTTTGCTTATACCAGGAAGGCAAGAACAGCGAGAATAGGGTTTGCTTTTAAAAGTGGTTTTGTTGGAGTGATGCAGAAATAGAGCACACTGTAAAAACCACACACCCACACAAAACCCCACCAGTTCTCAACAGCACACATTTTGTTTTCTTTTAACTGTGGAAA
>NW_006800135.1:307078-387332 GCF_000485575.1 Poecilia formosa
AGAGACAGAGAGAGAGAGACAGAGAGAGAGAGACAGAGAGAGAGAGACAGAGAGAGAGAGCGCAAAAGTGCAAATCTCTCTCTTTGTCCCTCTTGTTAACAGGAATAAATTAAGCAGCAACGGACAATTACTCTCCATCGCTAATTTTAACTAGCCAGCTACGACGCCCACTACTTTTTCACTTCACCCTTCCCCATCCACCTCTATCCCTGCTCCGCGGTCTTCCTCCCACACACGCGCACATACTGCCATGCAAATAAGAGACAGTTCTTAATATTCAAATATAATCTGCCAGACCTAGAAGACGGAAAGAAAAGGAAAAATAACGGGAGCCCTGCTTTATGTCAGTCACTGAACTCCCAAAGAAGAAGAAGAAGAAGAAAAAAATACATCCTGTTTTCTCAAGTCTCTTATCTTTGAGAATAGATTTGTGCTGGGAAATAGTCCCAATATTTCTTAGATTAGAACAAACCAAAGCAGAGGAGATCATGTTCTATTAAAATCAATGTCAGAATTTAAATTTTTTGGGGGATATTTCACTGACTTGGGAAAACAGAGACTATTCTGTGAGCTTTAGACATTTCTGTTTATGTTTAAATCATTAACAAATATTTATAATAGTATAAAACGATGGACGTACGCACATGTCACTATGTTAAAGATGATGAAGTGCAATGAAACTCTGCGGTAATGACCCGTTATCTATGAGAGTAAAATTATTACTGGTTTTTTTGACATTTTTGACTATAGCTGCTTGTGCATCAACATGCAACTTTCCATTAACTTGCCATATGCAGTTTTCTTAAGGTTTATGTAACACTAGTGGTCTTTATTAGATCTGTGCTGTGAAGCCAGAACAGCTCCAGCTGCAGCTGGCCAGGAAGAAGCACGAAGAGAGAGAAGGGGAAGATATGCAGGAGATGGACCCGGGGCCGGTAGTCGAACCGGGGACGACTGTGTCAGGGACTGCAGCCTCTGCATACGAGCCACCCAGGAAATACAGTTCTTAAATTTACATACTTGCCGTAACATATGTGGATACTATATAGCAGCAGAGGTGAGGCTAAGAGTTTAATACCAGTTTGCAAAGATTGTGGGAATACTAGTGTACCTACTTTTACCATGCAATTCACTGGAAAATATTCATAAATAGTGCAAAAAAAAAGGTTGCTTTGTTGTTGTTTTTTTAGCAATAATTTTTTTGAATGCACTTAAAAAAAGGACGTCCTACTCCTTTTTGGGTCATAATCAATGATCTACCATGCTGTAGCTCAACTCCCACAACGTTTTTAGCAGCTGCACCTCCATTCTTAAAATTGAAAGCTCATACTTGTGTTCAGAGCTAGCTAGAATCTAATAGTTTTCCACTCTTTACAACAAGAGTGACATAGAGAGGCAACCTGTGCCAAACGCTATCTATCTAAATCAATAGACATTCTCTGCACCTTCTACAGGGATAATATTGCTCAGATAACCCAAGCTGACCCAAATGACACTCCTTGATTGGCTGTTTTGCAAATTCCAGCTAATGGCATCTTCTATATAGAATTATAGGTATTTCAGCCTCCCAAGCCTCATTTTCTTTCAAATATTTTAAATAAACTCTACAGAAAGTTCTGCAAGTAGGTGGCTTTTCAGTGACTTAATTTGGAGTTGCGTCCTCCAGAACCGTTTGAATGGGTAAAGGAGTGAATTCACTGTATTTTTATAACCTAACTGGGCTGTGCTGGAGCAGCATTTTGAGACTTACCAGCAAAATGTATAAAGAAAAAGAAAGACTGCAGTCATTGGTGAACGAGTGCCGTGCAACACTAATGCAGACAAACGTAGTTTTCTCTCATCGTACAGGAATGTTGTCGTTTTTAATGAAATATCAATTCGCAAGCTTCTACTTTTGAAGGATTTAGACAGATAATGAGAACATAAAACCTTTCAATGGACACCCCCTTCCACAAGTGAGTCTGTTATTTACTTAGCAGAACCTTAAATCTCTGGGATACTTTCCGCTTAACGCTCAACTTGTGAAACTTTCCAACAATGAAACTTGAAGAAATGCCCCGCTGTCCTAAATGAGCCAATTAATTTTCCAGTGTGAGCTATTTTGTATTTATTTTTTTAGTAAAAGTGAGAATAAAATCTTTCACTGTGATTCTTATTCTCGAGGCTTCAAGCGATACTAAAAGTTGACCTTTTACAGTATGCCAAAACATAGCACAAAGATAAGTGAAAGTCTTGGTATTTATAGTCTGAATCCTTTCAGGGCGTTAACTTTGATAGCAACTACAGAGCGTTTCAGCATGGAAAGTGCCCATGCTGGATCCAATCCTTATAAACAGCTGTGCTAAAAGCTTTTAATGATCATTTGTGCCCATTTGTGGGCTTGTATGCGACAGGAACAAGTAAAATAAAAGCACCTGCGACTCTCAGGCCAGCGGGAGAGAGCGTTTCTGTCGCCGGCCTGAGAGAAGGTGACGAGCTCTTGGCTCCGTATCTCTCAGTTTCTGTCTGGCTCCTCAGCAAACCCTGACCCCTGCACTGGCAAGAGGAGTAAATGAGAGCAGATATCTGCTCTGACCCGTCATTTTCACCACCACAATCGCTCATCCCAGAAAATCCTGTGCAGTTTTTAACACAGGAGACCGCACAAACGACACAAACTTCAACAGTCAGTATGCCAACCGCAAGAAAAATAAGCCTCATTCATGCAATCTGTCACATTTCTAATGGGGAATTCAATATTTTTTTAACACTTTGAACACATGGAAGGTATCCACAGGAGACTGACAGCATATGGTGATACTTCTTTCAGCTTGTCGGCCCACTCACATGCTCGCCTAGGCTACGTTCTCCTTGGACAGGAGGTATTTACGAGGATCCTTATGCGTATCCACTTATATTACGATATGAAATCTAATGTGCGACTTTAAATCTCTAATGGTTTCTAAATTACACACACAGAGAGAGCAAAAAAAAAAAAACAAAAAAAACAAAACAAAAAACCCAGCAGGCCAACATTTTCTGTGCCAGCAGAAAAAAAGCAGCCAGGTCCATGTGCGATTATTGCTAAACTTGCAGGAAATCCACCGCTGCAGCACCAGCCCAGACCATTTTCTTCCTGCTATTTTTTTTTCTTTTTTCTTTAGACTTGCAGAGAAACAAATATTCAGGCAGGTGAACAGCAAAAGTGAAAAGGTTGAGTTTGGTGAAAGGCAAGGATAAAGTGTCTAACAGGGAGCCTCTAAGATCCGTCAGAAGCAGCAGAGAAGCAGCCGGGGGTCCGCTAACACAGATGACAAATGTCCGCTGAGCATTTCCCATTCCACTACTGTCAGCGAGGACTAACGCCTCTTACTGTGCGACCGCACGTGTGCGTGCGTGCGTGTGATGATTCAGTGCTGTGGCAGATTCCAATAAATGACACAAAGACTCCTATTTGCTTTGCTCTTAGCAGATAGTCACATGCTTTAGAGTAAAAAATGGACAACCTGATGCCTAAAAACGTATTACAGGAGAAATAAATAAAAATAAAAAAAACACTACACACTCCTCAAACTCCATTGAACAGAGGTCCAGATTTATTCTCAGCTTTATAGACTTCACTATTGATGCAGGTTTCTGTTAGAAAAAAAATAAGAGAAAAACAACATGCATGTGACTTCATCTGTCAGCATATTATGGATGACTAAAATATGTTCTTCCAAATGCTAATTTTTTTTAATCCGAGTGATGCTTAGCTGAGCCTGTGTTTGTCCTCTTGCGACTTCACCACTATGTGCGCTTATTTGCCAGAAGCATGGAAGGGAGATGGAGTGAGACGTAGCGGAGGACAGACGCTGAACGCTGCCCTGAGCAACTACTGACAGGTGCCATGTGTTCTGCTCTGAGGCCTATTTCAGCATGACTTCATTCATGGGGAAAAAATAAAAAATAAAAAAAATAAAAAAAGCAAGCTTCCCTTCACTGTTTTAATCAAAAACATTTTGCTGACAAAAACATCATGTTTTTTCTTTTACAGAGCATCATATATTTTATTTGGTTGCCTCCAGTCAGTGAATCCTTCGAGTGTCTGGCAGAAATAACTGCATTCCTTAAACTTTTTCATGAATTTCGTCATGTTTTACTGTGATTTTGTATTACTGACCAACAAAATGCTCTGCACAACTCAATACCTACTTCCCATGCGATGTGTTATATCCGTGAACTTCGTAATTGACAGCCATTTTGGCAGGTGGTTGCCATGACAACAGTAAACAAGCCACAAGTTTAGAGCTAGCTCTTGCCTTGTCCCTATCTTAAACAATATAAGTACATTACAACTATTAATCACAATTTTTGAGTACTATACTCACCTCTGTGTTCTAGTAAAACAAATATTAGCGATATTTACTGTAGTACTTACTGTCGAACTGGCTAAATTAGCTAAGCTAATAAAGCTTTTATCTTCAAGCTAACACGAACAGTAGCCTACATCTAAGTTATTACTTACTCTGCCAGTCACCAGAACCTTGTTATTCACATGAAGAATTCCTACATCCTTTCCAAAGTCGCTAAAATATGATTATATGCCTCTGTGGGTTTCAGACGAAGCTCTTTCATGGTGTACGCACTCTTCATGTTCACCAAGTAGCTAACTATACCGTAATGATATCGGAGGCAGCTCGTCTACATCGACGACATATTTTCATTCTCCGTCTCATACAGGTCGATTCTGACAGCGGAGATTTTGTCAGTGTATCTTTCTCTCACACATTGGTCAAGGGCGTCCTCATATTTTCTTTTTGTTGGTCTCGAAGCCATGGGTCTGCTATGTATTGCGCACCCTCTTGACTAATAATATGGTGCACTTCTGGTTCAGACTTGTGGGAACCATATCTTACAGGGCACAGAAAACGTGAGAGGAGATCAAAATCAAACGCAAAATGCTTCTTTTGGTGGAAAACTAACACCCTAACCATGGTGGCAGTATCATATTATGGGGTCCTGCTCTTTATTAGCAGAGTAACTGGTGCAAACAAACCTCAGAAGACTTTGCAGCTGTTTATCAAAATGTTTTGAACACTTTTGAAAGCCCTACTCACCTAATTAGGGTTCTTCCTGCTGAACAACAGAACACTTTTACTTTTTCTTCTAAATTTGAAAACAACACATACAGGAGCCAACTCATTAGTTTCTGTAAATGACACCACTCATGCGTCTCCTCTGTGTTCATAAGCGAACCCAGAGGAGACGGACCGCCTCTGGATTTCCAGCCGCTGTGGCTGAATGACTGCAATTCCACTGGCTGCACACATCAGGACAGAGAGCGCTGGAGGACATTAAAGGACGCAGATGAGAACGGACATCCGGATTCGCAGCCCCACATCGGATCCTCTTCTGTTGAATATGCAGGTCAGACATGGGCTCATACACGAATGTGAATGTTTAGGATTGGAACGTGAATACAGACGAGGACAACCAAAGAGTTGCATGTTAATCCTCAGGTGGCTTTGCGCTCCAAGGAGAGCAGCAAAGGCTATCCGTAGGATTGATCTTTCCTGCTTTGCTCTGTCTCTTTAAAGCGATCACAGACAGTGGTATGTGCTGCGTTCAAGTTGGCTCACTCCACAAAACTGCAAAATCTCTGCTAAAAGTCAGGTTCCTACCAAGTTTTCCATTTCCAAGTTCCAGAATTTTACAAACTTAAATTTCTAGATTTTAAAAGCAATTTTAAAAACTTTCCGGACTTGAGTGGACTATTTTATCATCTTTATGTTTCTCAAACATAAAATACCTCAATGATGAAGTAGCTTTCCAATTCAGTAGTAAAGGGTACATCACATTTCTTTCAGCATGTGAGCCAAATTAAGCCACTTATAGTTTAAAATATTATGAAACCTGGAGTAGATTATTGTTATATATTGCTATATAAAGCAGTTTGAAATATACAATATATAGTTTTTTTTAACTACCCAGAAGAACCACAGATCCATTTTGAAAACCTAATTTGACAAGGTACTGAAGCCAAACACCCCTTTGATATAAAAACAAGTAAAAAGCCCTTCATTTTCCAGAAAGTTTGATTGTAACTTTTAGATAATGAAGTCAGAAATAAAGTTTGGAGACTCAATTTTGATATAGTTTTTATGCTTATCAAGCATTAGAAAATGATATTGAAATTTTCCTGACTTTTAAGCCTCCCTGGGAACCCCCTGTACACGGGCGATCATCGCCACACCGATCTTATCCAGAAGCAAATTAAACACTCCTGCAGGAGATCAAGATGATCAGAAGTTTCCATTTTGAAGTTGGAGCCTAAAAGGAGAAATCACTAAATTAAAAGCCAAGCTTGAGATGGCAGGGGTCATTGTTGCCTCTGAAGGTAAATGGATCGTGAAACAGTGAGGGAAACTCAGTTCATATCGACGCTCAGCCTCAAAGCGTTTCCCTCCCTTTAATAATTTTATACACTAACTACATAATGATAGCGTCATTTGTTCTGGGAAAATGATTTTTTTCTTCTACTGCTTAATGAGTGCTGATAGGGAGAAGAAAGTTACTGTATTACCAGATGATTGAAGTAAAAAAAACAAAAACAAAACAAAAAAGACACGCATTCCAAATAATCCCAAATAATCAGCGGCACTGTGTAAGAACTAATACATTTAACTGCATTAATTTGGTATGGAAACCACAAATGTCAGCTCAGGCTGCTGTTATTTCTGATGAGTGGACAGGAGGTCCTTTTTAATAGCAAGGCTGGCCTTTTTTTATCATGGAAATGCACCATTAACTGTCCTTTGGAGCTGTTACATTAGCTGGCCACCTTCCAAAAAGCCAATTAATCAGCCTCTGTCGTCAAGCTGAGTCACCTGGCAAGATAGGATCCTTTCTGAAATATGTTGAAGAGTCGTGTAATGGAGGTCCTATTCAAGGATTTAGCCGAGCAGGGGAGTTTATAATAAGAATGAAGTGTCTGTAATCGTCCCTGGGTGAAAGGAAGAAAGGAAGGGCTCTGTCAGCACCTTCAGAGACGCATCACGTGGCCTTTTCAACTTCCTGCTTGTTTCTGTGAAACCACCAAAAGGGATCTGATTGAAACACAAATATATTAACGATTATAAATTAGAAATGCCCTGATTTAATCTGAGTATGCCATCTGCAACTCCAGTGGGTTGGGAAGCCATTAAAATAATACTGATTTTTTTTATTGCATGACTTTTAAAGCTAGACCATATAAATTGTTGTTATGCTGAGCAAACAATTTGGAAATTATGATCAACTAAGTGCTTTTCAGCCTTTACAACAATGTTCACAGCGAACAAGAGTGTAAAACAAGGCAGAGAGCAGCGAAAACACTAACCATTACATTTTATCATGCCTAAAGCAAAAAAATTTATTAATGAAATAGGGAGACAAGTTTTTTTTAATGTTTTCAAATGACATAAGCTCAATTATTAATGAAACATGCTCTGTCCCAGCTTAGCACGAATGTTTTGAGTAAGATATAGGTAACAAAGTTGATCAGCAGGAACTTTGGGACTAAGTATTGGTTAAACACAAAAAAATACCAGATAGTGTAAAGTTTGAAACCCCGCTGGTGTGTGAGCTACGTGGGACAACTACAAAATTAATATTATTATTATTATTACAACACTCGATTGTGTATATTACCCTGAATTTAAATAAATACTTATTAACCAAGTAACTTTTTAATGATGTACTTTTTTACCCTTATTTATATATTCGACACAGTTTCCTCTCTTTTTATTTGAATGATGAATAAAGATTAAGCATAGTGTTATGACCACCAATATTGTGTTCATTGATGCTTGTGGCCTATATAAGCAAGATATCTCACATCTTTAAGCAACACACCATCAGACTTGTGTTGACTTTGAGTCTAGTCTCCAATCCTCAACGGACAAGGGATTGTTTTTGGCACTGAAACATAATGTGGTCATAATGTTATGCACGATATATGCAACTATAGCCCATCATCAATCTTGTCATCAGCTGCTTTAAAAACAGAGGACAAAAAAGAGCCAATATAAAACACGTCAAACTCTTCCTATAAATACAAAGACGTTACTGCGGTTGATTTACCCACCACTTGATTTGGCTATAAATTCCACAGATACTCCTCGGCTGAGAGGCTATATCACTTTCTTTTAAAGCTTTAGCAGCTTCTCTTTCATTCCCAACCCTCCGACAGACCAACACTCGCAGGACGGTACACGTTCAATGACATACACATAAAAAAAAAAGAAAAAAAAAGAAAAAGAAAGGATTCTCAACCTCAATTTCGATGCTTCGTGTCTCACAGCAAAGCCATTTCTGACGCCCAAATGCTCTCCGTGTCTCTAAGCGATGTCCGGGCCCCATTTCCCGGTGCCATCGGTTGTTAGTGACAGCATAGTGGAAAGGGAAAATTGCATATTATTTACCCAGCATCTTCAATATGCCACTTTTCCACTCTATAGCCTGCAGCTTACAACTCATGGCACATGCACAGACCCACAAGCCTGCAAAGACACATGAGGTGCATGTTCAGCTGAATGCATACAGTTCTGTCGAGGCTTAAGGCTTCCTTGCCCTTTGCTACTCCGCCCCGCCCCCCCACTCTTCTCTTACCCGCAGCAGTTCAGTGACATTCTGCCCCGACACGTCATTAAAAAGTGTCACAGGTTCCGGGGGAATGATTTCTGCCATGCTCTGGCTCCAAATGGGGAGAAGGGAACGAGGCGAGGAAATAAAGGAATGACGAACCGGAGTTGGACCAAGCATATAAAGTCGGGCAGACAGGAGGCTTGCTGTGTTTTTTTTTATGTATTGCATATGGGCAGGAAATTTGAGCTTGACTGAAAGCTCAATCACATTACTGCTCTCCGGGCGTCATGGCCGCATGCTGAGGCGCAAACCATCGGGAACCAAATCGGAACGCCGCTGCCATTTTACACCACGTCTTTTCTCAGCCACCCCTCAACCTTTTCTATCCGTCTCCCTCGCTTAGATGCGTTTTACGAGACTTCTCCCACCGCTCGTTTCCTTCCTGAAGGCGGGCTGACCCCCACACCCCACCGGTGTCTCGTTTCGGGAACCAGCGTGGCGGGTTGTTCAGACAAGCGGGAAAACTTCTACTTCCTCTGACTAACTCGCCTGTGCTCCTTGCCAACAGAGTGTGAGATTAAAAGAGTCCGGTGAACTGAACTGAGAGAGGTTAACCAGGATTTTATCTTAAAAGCTGCTGATGTGGGAAAGTTCAGGTAGCTCAGAAAATTCATTTTTCTTCACAGAATCCTGTGGAAAAAGTTTCTCCGCAGCTTAATTATGTGGAACGATTTCATAGTAACGATGAACATCTGGTCCCTGCTCTGGGTTACTGTCCCTTGCAAATGCATGCATAACACTCAATTTTTTTATTTATTTGTTTTATATTTTCATCAAATCATATCCACAACCACAAACTTTCAAGTGTTAGACCAAAACAGACTATTGAGTTGAAGGAAAAGAATGCCGAGCTTTAAAATCATTTTCAAGAATAAAAATCAGGTAAGGGTCCGGTGCGTTTGTAATAAGTTATTGCGAGTGAATATTTTACAGAATCACCTTTTGATGCATTTGGATTTATGCAAGTCTTTAGCGGTATGCCTCGTCCAGGTTCACACATCTACACACTGAAAAATAGTTCAGCTCCAGGCACAGCTTCTTCGTTAGATTCAGGTCTTGACTTTTTAAGCTATTTTAACACATGAGCAGCCAATCATCTTCAGCAGTTATCTCCAATTGCAGGAACCAGGTGGGAAATTAAAGTCTGCCCCAAAATCAAGTCTTTTACAGCCCCAAACAAAATTCCTAGAAAGTTGCCAAATCATCTCTGTCCCAGCTAAAGAACAGCATGTCCACAGCATGATTGTGCCACCACCATGCTTCATGATGGGATAATGTGTTTTAAAAAAAAAAGACTTGCAGTGTCGATTTCCCTCCACATGTAGAATTTTGCATGGATGCCAAAAAGTAGAGTGGACATTGAGATAGTGGACTCTTCTAAGTACCTGGGTGTTGACCAGAACAAAAAACTGGACGGGACTCACAACTGGACAGGACTCATGCTGTTTACAGGAAGGGTCAAAGCAGACACTACCTGCTGAGGAGACTGAGGTCTTACAGAGTGTTAACTCTACAGTAGCTTCAGCCATGTATGTTTTAGCAGCAGCTCATCAACAGCTGAAAGGAAGCGTTTGGATAAGTTGACTTATTTTGCCTTACTGTACAGCGCGTTATTACTTCTATTTTTGTATTTTTATTTTTATGTGAATCAACATTCTTGGAATTGCCTGTCACTTTTCTGCTGAGTTTCCCCATTTAGAGACAAAAGAGGTTATTTCTATTGTGTTTTGTTTTATGACCAAACTCTTCAAGAAGTTATTATCTTCCATTTTCCTTAGTTTTCATGAATGCGTTTGTCGAACAATGTTCTCCAACAAACATCTGACGTCTTCACAGAGCAGCTGGGTTCGTGCTAAACGTAAACGCACACATTTAACCTCTTTTTACAAATAAGTTGAATTTTAATGACAGCTGGCAGAACCGGGCTACATTTAGAAGTAAAGGGGCCTGAAAGTAAAGATTTTAACAGCAAAGGATTTCTGAAAACCGTGCGTCATTTTCGTACCTCTTTGCATTTATGGATGTTTAGTTTGTGGTCGTAATGCGACGCGACGTTGAAATGTTCAAGGATATTTCTTTGCAAGTCATTTGATACCTACAGATTTCCCACTAACCACCATCTGATGTATTTTGCCTATTATTGCCACACCACCACATATCAAATGATAAATGCTAAAGGTTTAACTCAAAAGGTGAGAGATTCTAATTCGGTGTGTGCTCTGAGTAATGAAACACTGATTGCTGAGGTCTGCACTGCCAGTGATTCGGCTCATGTGAGCCAGTACCTCCGCCTGCTGCCTGATGAGAACACATTATTTTTAGGGAATGAATCTCACAGTGATGGACCAAGGTAATTTGTCTGATATAACCTCAACTACATTTTAAAACAGCAATAAAATACTTTAAAATCATCACTATGAAATTCATAGAGCCATAAATACCTCACGACCTCAGAGTTTTTTTCTTTTTTTTTTCCTCCAGCTGAATATATGCGCCACAAGAGCAGGAGTCCATTTACCTTCTCGCACAATCCGCTGTACCCAGAACTCTCACCTTCGGACTCATCGATTGCACAGCGGTTAAAATTTGGCCTGCCGTACGTTGATGCCAATACACATGTGAGTGATATAACCTTTGATTATGATCAGCAGGCCGAAGGAGCACATCACACCTGTTTACAGGACGGGAAAAGCCGCTGTGCTCGGCGTATTTTTTATTTATTTTTTTTTGAGTTCGGATACAATAGAGCACATTCAGAGAGCACAGCGGTTCTGGGATTACGAACAACTGCTGAGCTGGGATACATCTTAAGAACAAAGTTGATGATCACTGAACGAGGGGAAGAACGCGGGGTTACCTGTCTGGTTTTTCATGCTGTGCATCGCTCAGAGATGACAGCTCTACAGAAGACCTGCTCTAATGCTACTCTACATACCTACGGGGTCTGAGCTGTCAGTGATTAGCAGGTAACATCTTGACGCTTTTGTTTCATGCTACAGATGCAGCTTGTGTTCAACGTAAAAAAAAAGAAGAAGAAAGTTTTTTTTTCCTTTATTACCTGTACTCTTGAACTGGGGTCTTGTTTTATCCATTTGATGACAGTCTCATAGACCAGCTCCTCTGCCTTTGTGTTCAGGCTGTCGTTGGACAGATATGCCACCAGGTCCTCCTTGGACACGCTTAAAATCTCCTCCTGACCCGCCACCTGAAAGGTAGTAAATAGTGAAAGATTTTTAATATGACTTAAAATTAAACTGGAAAGTTTCAACGTCAGGCATTGAGGGGTTGTCAAGTGTGACGTTCACACATATGCCATTATGAAAAGTGAAGTGCAAAAATTCTAGGGGAATGCAGCTGTTTTGCTGGTTTCCACTTGTATTTTTTTTTTTGGAAAAACCTCCAAATTTTGCACCATCTTCTAAAATTATTCAAACCCCTTGAAAATGACATTTTTGAAATGACAAATGGTACTGCATTCTCACAATTTCATGTAACGTATCAACAAGAAGTAGGACAACTATGAGCTAGAAGGAAAGAAAACATGGTTTATAGATTGTTTTATCCACAGTGATAAACTCCTGCATGCATCTGTATTCAGTCCTTTACTCCGATACCCTAATGGAAAAAAATTTAAAGCAGGGTTAGGTCACTAAAAGGAAAGTATTATGTATTTTCCAGACACACGTCACCATTTTAAAGCACAATCAATGTTACCCTCAATTCTTTTTGAAAATGCTTTCGTGAAATACTGAATCCTTTTGATTTTCTGATTTTATCTCATACAAAACAAGATTCTCTGGATTGTTTAACCAAAACAAAGATGCTAGAAAATGATGAGAATAACAAAACAGTATTGAAGGGGGAAATGGAGCCTTAAGAGTTGTGGTGTTTCTAAAGAAGTAATGATCGCTGGATACTATATTTTTATTTTTATTTCACGATGAAGATGAAAATGTGTCATTAAACTCCCCCCACCCCCTAAAAAAAAACAGAGGCAAAGACAGTGCACAAATGCAGTCAATAACTAGCGATTTCACATACAGCAGATCTCTTTATAACCAGTGGCAGGCACATCGACCTACTGCTGTCTCTCCTGGCTGGAAGCCTCACAGCAGAGCTAATATATAATGTATAACTTTTTTCATGTTTGAAGGGAGACAGGCTGGCCGTTTTCCCCCAGCGTCCAGCTTTTATATTAGGCTAAGCTAACTGTCTCCAGGTGGGTAGCCTCATCTTTAATTGACAGACAGGGGTATTGACCCTGGTGCCTACAGTAACTCTGTGCAAAGAGACAAAAGTTATGAAGTGAGGGACCTTCTAACAGCACAAATGTGGCTTTGTCCAAGTCAGCTTTATTGACTGGAACTATTTGAAAGGAAGCTAAAACTAGTTTTTAGGTTCACCCTAAAACGGGCCACACGGTTGAGTATGAATGTAACCTTTGCTGAAGACGACATCTATCTAAATGTCCTTCACCAGGCAGGACAGGCTGTCTGGACAAAACCTGCAAAAAGGTACACAAAAAAAAAAAAAAAAAAAAAAACCTCTCATGTCTCAAAAACCTGTCCAGAATGGAGACAATCTTGTTTCAAAGAGTCTGATTTATGTTCTCCAACTATTTCTGGCCTTTGAATGTGATACCCTGTGCCCAGGTGCATTATGGGATAGTGTAAACTAACTAATACCAATGGTGGTGTGTCTTTTTCGCGAAGCCCTATGCAACTTTGAAGACATCTTCACCAAGTCATTCGCTGTGCACATGAGTTTTGCATAAAATTGTGGCAAAAAAAAAAAGATTTGATTAAATTCTCATTGTTTCCCACTAGATAAGAGCACTCTATTTATCCACGCATTTACACTTGCTACTCCAACCGCACCAAATGAAAAGACTACTTGTTAAATGCCAATTAAATACCAAAGTGAACCAATTATAGGTGTAAAAACAGCCTTCATTATCTGTACTCGGCCATATAAGACCAATTACAGTTAAACCATGAACGCCTGGCCAGTTCAAACTTTAGAAATACTTTCAGAATACATGGAGAGATTTCACCATCTGTATGGGAGTATCAGCTAGCCAAATTGACAAAAAAAAAAAACTGTTGATGGCCAGTGTGTAATTCAATCAAAAATTGATACAATTTGCATTGAATTGACCACAACTACAAGTAGCTGTGCTGCTTTGTGCTACTTCATGCTGGTCTGTCAGTTAAAATAACAAAAAATGCACTGAATGTTTCTGATTATGTGACTAAAAGTGAAAAGTTCAGGTGCAATGAAAACTTTTGCATTACGCTGTAAGTTTGAAAGAGACTAAAGTAAAAATGTGCTAAAGAACACATTTATATCTTTATGTGGCCCCATCATCTTTTTAAAACTGCTTCTCTAAAGCCTTATAAATGGTTGGCTGTCTACATCGCCCCAACCAAAGGTTAAAATGATGTATTTTTTTATTCTTGCAAAGACAAGGTCAGAGAAGCAGCAAGCTTTCAAACCCTGGAGTCCATTTTCTGATGCCATGCTCTGATGCTCTCATTTTCTATAGTAGGTAATTTAGTGCGATTTGCTTCCAATTTAAGCTTAAAAAAAAAAAAAAAACAACAACAACTGAGAAGTCTTTGAAGTTTTCTGTTTGTTAGTGGGCATCTGTCTGTAATTTTCTCAGTAATTTATCTGAAAGCTGCTCTGTTACGAAGCAGAGCAGACCAATCTTCCCCATGCACAATTCCGGTCAAAAGTGTACATACACTCATTTATTGGCATGAATAACACAATAATCAAACTTCAACTCATAGAGATAAAAGTGGGCTTTTAATGACAGGAGTACATGCTTTTTATTTGAAGTTGAAGGATTAAATGATCTTAAATCTAAATCATTTTTAAGAGCAGGCATTTGGAGCGTAAATTTGAACTTACTGTGGACAAAATTATGCAAAGAGGAAAAATACATAAAGTAGTAAAGTAAGAAGTTCATAGCTTCATCAAAGGGACATTCAAAACAGACAAAAACATTATTAATCTGAGAGAAACAAGTTAATTATAGTTTTGAAATACCAGAGCCATATAAAGGATCATACTGTATTTGGTACTTGACCTTACAAAAAACACCATCAATATATTTTGTGATAATTAATTAATCCATTTTCTCTATAGATGTAAAGCTGATGATGGAGAGGATCGATCTCAACTCACCTCTGGGAAGTTCTGAAGAGCAAACGCTTTGGCCATGTTATGGAGCTCAGTGCAACTCATGGCCTCGGCCATGGCCAGCACACCCAGACAGTTAGCAGCCGTCAACTGTTTCTCTGGAGTCGATAAAGGAGGTCGGGAAGACAAGGAGAAAGGGACAAATAAGGGAGAGGGCGGAGAAACAAAGAAAAGACAAAGGCTGATAGATTAAGACAGAGGGAACAGAACGCACTTCAGACATCCATAAAAAGGTGTAAGAAGCCACAAAAACAGACAAAGCAGCTTCAGGTAGCACACACTCGGAGCCTACCGGGCTTTGTATCTGCCTGAGACTAAAGGGAGAACAACTGTAATAACTCAAAACAGCTTCGGGGACAAACAACTGGGGGAATCGATCGCTCACAACCCAGGCGTGAGGTGGAGGATATCAGGGAGCAGGATGTGGGATTAACTGGGCCACTTCAAAGAAGTCCTGTCAGATCCCAGGATCTACCCTGCGCGTGGGCATGCACGCACACACACACACGCACGCACATACAAAAATAGTGTGGCTACCCTGATGGCCAGGCCAGCGGGAACAAATGCTTAAGCCACGTTCTGTGATCTGGCGTACCGGTGGAGCATTTACGGCGACGTCAACAAACACTATCCCTGTTTATCACAAGAGACGTCCCTGTTGGACAGCGGGTGTACACACCGAAGCGGGCGGAGGTCGAGATCAAACAGTTTGCTGGTCGCTGAAAGAGGCCTGATTAAATAATGACCATCAAAGAAAAAGCAACACCAAGGTGTTTATCAGTAAAGATAGTCTGAGAGAGTCTTCCCTAAACACATATCAGACAATAAAAAGGTCAGTGAAGCTTTGGTGAATCCCAAATCAACAAAAGCCAAACCAAAATGGCGAATAAAAGCAGGCCTGATGCCTGATCAGAGCTCAGTTTGGGCCTAGACAAACCAGATATGAAAATATTTCATGTCAGGTGTTCACATCTTCAAAACATTATCTTGAACTTCTAATTTCTTTGGTGTGACTAGGATCGCAGCTTAATTTCTTGAGAATAAAGATGTGTGACTGACAAGAGCATTTTTAAAAAGGTTTGCATATTGCATGTGGCATTTATAAATACAGTGCTTTGCAAAACTAATCATAATTTAACCTTTTAACATTTACATGCATTTAATTTTCCTGTTTTAACCATGGACTGCATTGTATTCCATAGGAGTTTTACATGATACACCAACACAAGATAGCACATCGTATTGAAGTGGAAGGAAAAATATGCTCCTTTTAAATTTAAAGTGAATTAAGAAATGAGTTAACTGAAACCATTTGTCATTTCTAGCCTGTCACATAAAAAGTTCAGTATGTGATGTGGAAGCATAAGGGATAAAAGTTAAAGGATTTAATCTTTGTGTAGGACACTCTACAAACAGACAAGCTTTTCCAGTATGCACAACCTCACATACCGCCTGGGCCAGAACTTACATTTCCTCCTGGAGTTGATTCATATTCAGCCCCTCTATAAGTCAATACTTTGTAGAACCATCCTTGGGAGCAAATTCAGTTCACATCTAAAGACAAAAACCTTTCCCCGTTTTTCTCCAAAATTGCACAGGCTCAGTGAGAGTGCATGAAGAGTGTGTATAAACATCGATTTTAATTTCTCCCAGATGACCTGAAATTTATTTGGGTTCGGACTTTGACTGAGCCACTGAACTAAGACATGCAGGACACTCACTCTGCCTCACACCAGGACACATTTTTCTACATGTTTGATGTGCAACGTGCACGGAAAACTGCCAACAAGACTTCTTAATGCTTTCTTTAAAAAATAAATAAAAGAAACTTTTTTGCTGCACTTCCACAACAGGGAAATTCAAATCATCCACGATGAGAAATTATATTGGTGAAAGTTTCTCCCACCTGAGCTGGGCAGCTCCTCCAGAATAACAAAGGCCTATTGGCTGATTGAATTCGTTCTGTGTCTTTCAGGTTTAGGTAGATGTCCATGTCTTGGTGGAAAACTATAGATTTTCCTACTGTAGGTGGGTCTAACACATTAAAGCACAATATAATACACAGACAGGGGATGTAACATGGCAAAGTGTGAGAAAGTTCCAGGAATATTTCTGCAAAGCTCTGTCTGTTGTATGCTGATCTTACATACAAAAAAAAAAAAAAAAAATAAAATCCTGACTTCAGCTAGAGCGGCGCACACGCAAAAACGCTCTGCCTTGCTTCCGTTTCCCTGAATCCGAGGGTGGATAAATAAAGGTCAAAGCGGTATACTGGAAATAGGTTGAGGAAATGTTTGCCATTTATCCTAGGTGTATTTGTTACAAACTTCAATAATTCTTGACGCGGTATCAATTCCTCTCTGCTCAAGGACATGCGCTTGTGCCTGTATTTCTCTCGTTCTAATGCGATGAAATGTCATGAATCTTGTCGAGGAAGAATGGATTGACGTCTCGCTGGCAATGAAGGTAACAAATGTGTTCTCTGCTGCTTTATTTTTTTCCCTTTTCCCAAATCGAGAAAAACAAATCAATATCATGTGCTTCCACTTCTTTACATTTTTTTTTTCTACTGCTGACCTTTATGCCAACATGCCCTTCCCTTGTGTTACAGATACCTCAAAACAATCTCTTAAATGGAATGCAAAAGTTGACATTTGGAGCTTTTTTTTTTTTTTTTGGTTGCCTGACCCACCCACATCTGCAACATGCCATTTGCCTTTCATGTGACCCCTTAGGACTCCTGAGACCACTCCCCTTGTATGCTCCACTTTCTACACCTTTTTTTTTTGCGGGTATAAATCTGTTTAGCTATTTTTCAACTCCATCATTCTCCAGGCTAGAAGATTTGACATTTAAGTGACAATTGTTCCCTGACCTTTTTAGAAATCTGTGCTCATGCTCGGTCCTGTCCACCGGGAGCGGATCAGAGGCACCGTGCCCAGCTGAGAGAGTTAGCAAGTCCAATTCTAACAGAGCTATGAGCTGTGGAGACATGACAAAAACGAGCATGATGTTTAACTCCAGGAGGAAATGTAAGTTCTGGCCCAGACCGTCTGTGAGGTTGTGCAGACTGGAAAAGCTGGTCTGTATATATATATAAAAGATCAACTCCTTGAACTTGTTCCTCCCCGCTTGATAACCTCAACCTTTAATGTGAAAAACTGACAAATTAGATAATTGTGAAGCAGAAAGGACACATGGTTTCAGTTAATTTCTTAAAGACTGAAAAGTGTGGCATGCATTTCTTTTTAGCAGGGGTCAACACTTTGTAGTCCCAAGTTTTGCTAAAATTACAGCCGTTAAGTCTTTGCTGACATTGCACTAGGGCTGTAACGATTCCTCCAATGATTCAAGTACCTTGATTATTAAAATTCCTCGAGGAAAATTGATATGCCTGGAAGCTTTGTTAAATGACATTTTATTATATAGTGTGCTGTTTTCCAGCCAGGTGTTGGGCAGCATAATGTCAGATTTTCTCAAATTTTCAGAGTTTTTATTGTTTTTCGAAGGACCAATAAGGTGTTTGGAGCATGACAGCCTTACTCCTCCCGAGACTGCATCTTTACCGTTTCAAAGCGAATGAAGGGAAAACGCTACTGGTATATTTATACAAGAGAGAAAGAGGAAGAGAGAGATTTCCGAATATTCGATTAATCATAACAACAATCAATAGAGTACTCAATTACTACAATATTTTTTTTACAACAGCCCTGCTACACACATCTATAGACTGAAATGGACGCCTATTGTTTATCGCTAAATATCTCAAGCTAAGTCCAGCTTGATGGACAGCTATTCTCAAGTCTAACAGCATCTTAATTGGATTTAGGTCTGGATTTTGACTGTACCGTTCGACTATATAACTATGCTTTAACCTAAACCACTTCATTGTAGCTCTGACTGTATGTTTGTCCTGTTGAAAGGTTAAACTCTGCCCAATTTCAAGTCCACTGCAGCCTCTATCATGCTTCCCAGCAAGATTGCAATGCATTTAGCTCCACTCGCCTTCCTGTCAGATTTAATCAGCTTCTTTCCACATACAGAACATTTCCCACAGCAGTATGCTGCCATTACCACGCATCACCTTCTGTATAATCTGTTGATCTACAGTGACTCGTCAGTTTAGATCCGATCTGGCCAGAGCTCCTTCTTCCACAGGGTATGAATCTTTTTGCAACGTGTTGTATTAATCAGAATGGTCCCAAATGACTTACCCAGGAAGGAGACGCAGACTTTGCAGAAGGTGTTGAACTGGAACTTGTTGGCGGCCTCCAGCAGCGTCTTGGCGTTGGCCGAGTTGATAACCAGCGAACCCGTGTAGACGAACTCCAGCAGCAGCTCCAGCACATCGGCGCCGATGTTGCTCATGGTGAGCTCCAGCATCTCCCCGCTCTTCGTCTCCCCTGACGACCTGATCAACCAATCACGGCGGGGAGAAAAGGCACGTTTAGGGAGGTGGTCTTAGGAAACGCAACGAGGAGCAAACCAAAAAAAAAACAAACAAACAAAAAAAACAGACAGACAGAAAAAAGGAAGACAGGGATACAAAGACATGTATGCAACACACAACAGACAGCTAAAACAAGAGTTGGGAGGAAAATAAGAGAGTCGTTACACAACAGTATAACACAAAGAGGAAAAGGGAAAAAAACAGAACTGTGGATGGTTTCTACTTTTCTATGGGGAGGGGGGAAGCAGATTTACAACTATAGTGCTGCATCTGAAACAAAATGTCTCCTCTGAATAAAGATTAGGCAAAAAACAAACAAACAAAACAAAACAAATGGAAAAAAGTTATTGCTTTTGAAAGAAAGCATGCATTTTATGGTTGGTTGCATGTATGCGAGGAGTTTATTGCAAAGCAAGCATACATGACGGGCTTAACGGAGAAAATGGAGAAGAGACAAACATGTGACCATGTGAGGAATATATGCCGGTCAAAGCTTGTTGCGACTCGCTGTCCGTGAGCCTACTCTGCCGTGTTGGATATCAAAGCTCGTGTATCCACTCCTACTGGGGTGACGTAAGAGGTGCTGGGGAGTGCTTGGATGCACAAATTAAATAGAATACGATATCCCTCCATAATGCGGGGGCCCAATAGGACGCTTTCAGAACTGGGCCACGTTGTGACTTTACTCGGATCAAATGGCCAAGATTAGTTCTCGTGCAGGATCCCCTTGGGGAGGTATGAGAGCATTAAATAACACCTTACCACCCATGTTTAATGTCCCATGTGAAACAATAATCCACTCAAGGGCAAAATAAATGGAATCAAAGCACCGCAGACTGCATGCCCCCTCTACCATGTCTCGCTCCCTGCGGATGCGGACATCAACAATATAAAAAGTAGCCTGCATTAAGATGGATGGAGGCAGTTTGCTCCTGCCAGTCATGCCGGCGCAATGATTATGTGTTGTCTGTCTCTCTGCGAGCGCGTGCGTTCACAGGTGTCTGTTTCCCTCTTTTTTGTTTTTGAAGGAATAAATTAGAAAGTGGAGACAGCGTTTAGTGAGACGAAGACGGCCAAAACAAGAAAAAGTAAAAGGAAAGAAAAAAAAAAAAAAAGAACACACACGACACAGACGGAATGGTTGGAGTTGAAGGCTAGAGATGGGAAGCAGAGGAGGGCTGATGTGGTTGATGACGAGGAGGCAAAAAAGGAA
The DNA here is from genome assembly GCF_000485575.1 of Poecilia formosa. Lineage (NCBI taxonomy): Eukaryota > Metazoa > Chordata > Actinopteri > Cyprinodontiformes > Poeciliidae > Poecilia > Poecilia formosa. Next base: position 327,595 of record NW_006800135.1, read on the forward strand.
ACGGGAGGCAGGGCGAGACGGTCCTTCCACAGGCAGCCAGCAGCCATCCTTCTGAGGGGAAAATTTAGGTGTGTTCCATGACTGTACCCTGGTCTTTTAAATAAGAGATGTCCCCGCCCACCCCGCATAAACACGCCATCACACCTCAACAGAGCCATTGTCCCCGCTGCAATAATCATCAGTAGCCTGTGGTGTATGAACTGAGGCGTTAGTCGTCATTTATGAGGCGCACTCGGGAAGTGAGAATGGAGAAGGTCATCCAAAATAAATAATAAAAAAAAAATAAAACACGAAAGACGACCGCGTTTGTCTCTGGATGGACATTGGCTGAAAAAACCAAAGTGGTTACACAGTTTTTCCTCCTGCAAAGCAAAAAGCCACACAGCGTTATTGCCCTTTTTCCTCTCAAAGCCCTGCAGTGGGGGGGCAGGTAGCAAGACAGAAAAGAAAAGAAAAAAAAAAAAGGGGGAAAGGGAAGGGAGTGTGTGTCAGGGTTAAAGTGATGGAGGGAGGTGGGAAGAAGAAAAGGTAGGAAGAGGAGAGGGGAGCTAAAAATAAAAGAAGAGCATGCTCATCATCTTGGTCAATTAGTGCAATGGGAAACCGGCTCAAGTGGCAGTTTGTTTTGTCTAAGCACTTATGTTATGGAAATGACTTTTCCGGAGCTCTCCAAAAGAGGTGGATATTTATGCTGCGTTTGATTGCAGACGCGAATTTAAATATTGAAAGAGGGAGGCGGCGAGGACAGGAGAGACAGAGGGAGGATAGATAGGGCGAGCGGCGAGGAAGATTGCCACACTCAGGTAGAGAAATCAGTTTGTGAGGAACGCAGCACTTATTCAAGAAGGAAATTTTTGTAGGGAAACCTGCAAGCCTGTCAACATTACAAACACACCCACGCACTTCCTTATTCATCTCAGAGCCTAAAAAAAAAGCCAGTTTACGGGAGATTGTGGGGGAGGGGGGGCGGATGCATCTAGTTGGCTCTAATCAGACCATTTTTCATGGGATGAGAACGTGCACTACAGAGATATGCTAAAATAGAGGATGCAAAGCGAAGACCGGCTGGACTAAAAATGGCTCGCATTTAATTTCTGTCACAACATAAATCAGATACGAGTTGTATTAATGGATGTAACAGAAGGTTTATCAGTGTTGGGATTCTGGGGTTTTTTTTCTCCTTCCCCTTTATTACCGTTTTCCTGCACTGAGTTTGTGGTATTTGAATCTACAGACAGTTGCTCTTAAACAGGTGCAGAAAGAAGCGGACGAAGAGGACAGGGTGACGGGTGGAGAGGTTAAAAGCTCCAACCATCCAGCCGAGTGTGAACACTGAGCCATCAGCACCGATAGGATGGAGGGGGGGTGGGGGGGTGGACATCAGATTGACAGACCTGCCAAAAACTTTACTTGACCTAAAACAGGTAAAGTTGAGGACTGATTGTCAGGAAGCACTGCTTTGGCATAAAAAAAAGTTAAATCACTGTTGGATATGACTCTCAACTGAATGTCATTGAGGAGAACCTCCAATTTGATCATTTCCCCCGACTCCTTTCTATTATCTTGATTCTGAGAAAAGCTTTAGTTGGGCCGGTGTGAGGATTACTGCCAGGAGGGTTTCATCATCTAACTCTGGCTTGTGAAATCATATTTTTGGGTAAAAGAAAAATAAATTATTCCAGCTCAATAACCTGCCCAGTAATATCTCCATGATTGGTGCTACTTTTGAACAAAACTTTCGGAAAATGCTGACGCAAAACCTCTGCGAGAGCTTGTTGAGCTACATGAAACATTAAAACTCTAGTAGAATTTTATGGGGCCTTCAATACACTATTCTTAACATGATTTTTATCGATCAAAGTTGAAATAAAAAGTGTTTACTGTGTGTCATCTCTATGGTTTTGTTCTACCACCTGCAGTATATGTGACGTGACAGAAGGTTAGTTTAATGTTTAAACGTCATTAGGGTCATCATTTGGCTCCAGATGGGCAAATGCATTTTTTTTAAATATTAATTTTAGAAATTCTGGTTGAGAAACCTGAATGTTTATTTTGTATAATTGGGTCTCACTGACCATATGTTTTGTTTATGCAAAGCACAAGCTCGTCTAGGGACAGGCACTGGGTTACGTGGATACTGAGACACACAAATGAAACAGGTGGTTTTACCCATTTATTTTATGTCTACCGACTAATTTCGCAGAGTCCAACTTATTGTACTGACGTGTTACTGCAGAATACCAGATGGTGCATGTTTCACAATTTTATAAGTAAGCGTCTGTCTGTATTTAAGGTGTGCCGTTTTAAAATGAATCTGCAGCTTAATAAATGGCATTAAAAGCGAACAGTTTTTAAAAACATGCATACATTTCAAATCGGACGCTAGTGCTTGCTTGGCGTCGGGTCTTTGTGTTTCCCCCAAGCACAAACTCAAGTTCTGGTACTACTAAATTGGCTGGCATTAAAACCTACTTTTTAATTGCTTCTGCATTAAAGAACAGGATTAGCATCAGAATAACAAAGTTGTTTTCTCTTCTCTGCTCTGCTTAATTTGTTAATAAAATACAATCTACATGGTTTAAACAAGCTGCGTGACGCAACAAGCTTTTTAGCAGCTTGTTGCTTCCTGCAACAAGCCGCATAAAGCTGTGGCTGCAGCTGCTATTTTAGATAAAATCCATATAAATAATTTCCAACTAAGTTGTTGAACACCATCTGTCTTTTAATGTCTTATTTGAACCAGCATTCGCGTATAAACCTATTGACATTAGGGCATCTTTTTGTAAGGATTTACTTTATTTTTCCTATTCAGAATATTTATGTTGTAAACTGCATTTCTAATAGAATGGCTTCATTCTTTACCATTAAAGGTTTTACTTTTCATCATCTGTATTTTATGCTTAACGTTTAAATTTTTCAGCACTTTCTCCTGCAGTAATGATAGCGTTACCTTCTCCGCAGCTCTGCTCCTTTAACCCTATGTGAGAGTTTTTTTTACAATGCTTCTGAATTTATGTTGAAACGTATGAAGCATCCGTGATTGTTGGGTTTCCATTCTGTATATGTCCAGGAGCAAATTTCTGTCTGTGGCATTTAGGATTTTCAGAGAGTTGGTGTGGGTGCGTGTGTGTGTGTGTGTGTCGTTTTTAATCTGTAAAGTACTTGGCCCAGTTGTCAGTATGTTGTTAAAGTGCTACATAAATAAAGTTTGATGGATTATATACAGTACATCTATCCCTCTCCCTGAACCGAAGAACCTGCTGAACTTAATATAATCGACTTGTTAGGATTAAGTAATAAACTAATGACCACGCAAATAAATTCACCACACTGTGTGCTGTTAATGTATAATTAGGTTTGGTAATTTGGGAAACTGGACCCTTTAAATATTAGCCACAACAACGCAACAGAACAGAGTTGGGGTAGCACCATTATGAGCCCCCCCCCAGGCTGAAATGTGCAGCAGAGGGCTGAACAAAGCATATAGGATAGTAGTATTCACACAGGGCCGACACTGCAATGGGCATTAAAACAGCTCCCTGCACATTTCACGGTCATAACGCTGTCTGACTCGCAGGCGCACAAAAACTCATGGGCCGACACAGATGGAAAAATGGTTGAGGAGAGGGCGGGGGCAAACGGCAGAAAAAGCACGTGTCGGGACTACTCAAAGATTTCTGAGCTTTTCACATTACTGTGGTGTGACAATGCAGTCGCCATAAATTAAACGCCTGCAAGCACACTTATTGGAAAATCCCGAGGGGTAAAAAATGGAATTACCAGCGATGATCTGTCTCCGCGCTCCATGTGTTGGCCCTCTTAATGGTAAGGTAATAGGTTTTTAGGAAGGGGTGAGGGCGCTAGTGTCTGTACATTTAGGAACGACATTACGTCCTGCGGGTGCAGCATACGACGTCGAGTGCAAACTTTATGGAACCTCCCCAACAAATGCTATTTTGTTGTTTCAGATTTTCATTTTAAAATCACATAAAAGCCTGTAAACTATTTTGCCTGGGCTTTGATATCTCTTCTAAGCCACTGGATTGCTGTGTGTGTGTGTGTGTGTGTGTGTGTGTGTGTGTGGGGGTAGGCCACAAAAATAAATGTAGATGTGTTTTTCCTTATTTTGCAAAAATAACACCTCTTCTGCTCTGACTAATGCTGCCCACCCAAATTTCGCATTAGTACATCTTTTTTTGTGAACACATCCACCTGAGCACACCTGTTGTTTACCACGAACACACACACACATCCAGACCTAAGCAGATACCGTACACTCTCATAACGCCGGGGTGTTTTATGAGCTGACGGGGGTTCTGACCGGCAGTAAATGCCTTCTGAACAAGCTGGCTGAGGAGGGGTGGAGTACAGAGTATATTAGAAGATGAAAGCACCTCTCTTCCTATTTCTGGTATTTGACCTCATAAAGATGTGGACAGTAGTGAGCCACGTGGAGCATAAGCATAATTCAAGTCAGGCTCAAAAAGTGACCCGGGCGGCACATGGGAGGTCGTAACTCAGAGGCAGACGAGCCTCTGGTCAGTTACGGCCAAGATAAGCTGTTATTCGTCTGTGCAAAGTCTGTTTTTGTGCTGCCTTGCCATTTTCTTCACGTTAGCCCCAGCTAAATGTTAGCATAACGCTGTTAGCTTCAGCAGCCCTGACCAGTTACAGAGCAATCCAAACTTTTACCAAGTTATAAGAATCAATGTAAATTTACATCACATTTTCAACAACCTGTTGAAGAATCTGCAATTCACTTGTGTTGCGAGAGATTGAGAGAGAGCAAGTGAGGAACAGGAAGGCTGAAATGAGAGCTCTCTCTCATGGAACATGCTCAATTTGGATATGTTCGCAGCTTTTTGGAAATTTCAACGTCAACGTAAGTAAGGTTCTACGTGATCTAGACGACGACAAGGGAGTCCGTGTTTTTAGTAATCCACTCTAATAACTACAGTCATTGAAAATGTCAGTTTCAAATGCTTTTGTCTGTTTTAAATTGAAAGTAAATTTATGGTTTAAACCAACATAAAAAAGGGAGAAGTTTTTCAACAATAAAATTCTGACAAGTGGGTCTTCACAAATGCTACAAATTAGAAAACTGATTATGTAAAATCTAAGACGCCCTGAAATTTTAGTGGCATTAATTTAAGATTTAGCAGTGAGAAGTCAAATGATGAAGCTCCAAATCAGACTAGTTTCACTAATATTTAACTAACTGATGACGATTTTCTCTCCTGAGGAGTTCGATGAAACAAGGGGAACCAGACAATGAAAGACGCAGCAGGCATGAAGATGAGCGCGATACAATTCAACCCTGCTCCTCTGGGGGCTTTTGCTGTGCTGAGGCTCCGTCTTTGCACACAAATGATCTGGGCTTCTTCCCAGATAAGAGTTGCGGCTGAGACAATGTGATGGACAGGCTCACAAGAAGGGTGGGGGTGGAGGAGGTGGGCGTCTATTTTATCAAAAATCACTTCGGGTGCCTAAAGAAACAGGTGCGCCAGAGTCAAGGTCAAAGCAAAACCGGCCATCTGTGTTTTATTCATGGCGTTAGCAGCTGTCATTGAGATGAGCGGTCCTCATAAGGACGTGCCTCTTCGGCTTTCTCCACCTCGGTTCTGGCTCTTGAACCCTCCGCCCCACTCCCCCTCCATCCCTGTTCAGGAGGAACAAGTGTATCTGTGGCAAGCCAGGAGGCCGCCGCAGCTGATAAGCAGCACTCGGTCCTCTGATGAGCTCAACGTCGTGACACTGTGACTACGAGGCAAAGTGGGAGACTTCCCTACGGCAACGCCGCTATCGCTAGAGCGTACATCTTTTGGTTTTCCTTTGTCCTCGCTAAGCACTTCCTTCCTAGCAAAAAAAAAAAAAAAAAAAAAAAAAAAATCACACTACATAAACATAAAAGTGGCAAAGCAAGTTTGGGTCCAATCAAGCCGAAAGCACCTGCAGGGATCTGAAGTAAAGATGACGACATTAGGGATTTATGGCGTTACCTTGCTGGAAAACATGGAGAGCACAAAAATAAGGACACACAGTCATGCATGGGACTGACACGCAGGTACTTGTATTCACAAAACAGCAAGTGAAGACAAAAGGATATGGAGCAACAAAGGACAGAATACTTGGGGAATACTTGAATTTAACTCATTTGAATACTTCAATGAAAGGTGGGGAGAACCTGTGAAAGCCGTGTTTCTGTTTTGTTCTTTGTTAATGCTTCTGAAATTCCTTTCTTAAACTCACTAACCCAGATGTATTAGCATATGAAAAGGCTGGTAATCAAAGAAAAAAACTCAGAGAATTAGCAACAAACAAAAATACTGAAGCTCTGGTGACAGGAAAAATAAATAAAAAATCCCTCTGCCTGCAGAGGACAGTGTGGCTTTGGCAAATTACCACCTAATGTGTACAATGTATGATTCTTTTGTTATGGCCCTTCGGTGAGTTTCAAAAAAAAAAAGAAAAAAACATCCCCAGTCATGGAACATTTTTACTGCTCATTAAAATGGAAATGTGGTTAAAATCGCCCTACATGGGGAGGAAAAGGTAATGACGAATGTTGACCTTTTTCTCCGGTTTGGGATACATTCATTTGAGTGGGTGGAGGAAGGAATGGCTGCTGGCCCTGTGCTAGGAACCAAAGTCTTCACACACCTGCAAGAGAGAGAGGGGAAGGGAAAAAAAGCAACACAAATGCGCCCTATGAAAAGAACAGGCTGGATCAAGAGCTGGTGGGAGAGCGGAAGAGAGGGGGGGAGGAGGGAGGGAGGGGGAGCGAAGGCAAACCTTTTCACCAGGTCCTTGAAATACAAGCTGCAGGAAGCTAGAACATTTTGGTGGACTTCAAACTCTTTGCCTTCAACAATAATTTTCAGGTCTGTAAACTCTTTTGTTCTGCGCTGTTGGTTCAACTCCTTCAACATCTCTGTAGAAGAAGAAAAAGAAACAAACAGTGCCATAGTGAGGTTGAGAATTTCACAGTCTTTTTTTTTATTATTATTTTTTATTTCATACATACATGCATACACAAAGATAAGTGCATGGACAGCATGGCAAGAAAACAAAGGTGCAGACTGCAGAACACGTTTATGACCAGGCTTAGCTTATTCACGAAGCAGAAAAGTTATAGGTACAGATTGGGTCAAGCATTTCTGCAAATATGAACGGAAAGAAGGAAGCATAGAGATGTGCATGTTAAAAAATAAATCATATCTTAAACTGTTTAGGGTGGAAAGAAATTACTCAGAAAAGGCCAGCGTTTGGCAGAACAATGAATGAAAGAAAAAACTACAGTGTGTTACAAAACTCTTCAGACTGCTTGAACCTTATCGCATTTTGTCAGATTACAACCACAAACCTCTGTGTGTTTTATTGTGATTTTATGTCGGACGACATGGTAGCTCACATTCGTGAAGAAAAAGGACATTTTTGTTCTGTGGGGATCATTTGAGTTCAGCTCTCTATACTCCAATAATCTTAAATTAAATCTAGAGCAACCACTTGCCTCAATAATCTTTCAGCAGGGCGATTAGTCGCACACACCACAAATCTGGCCGTTATGTAAGGGTGGCAATGTGCAGTCTGCCACAAAGCATGTGGTCAGGTGAGAATACAATTCAGGCTTTTATCGTCCGTATTCAAAACGCCATGTTAAAACCGAGATTTCAGTCTTTACACAGGAAGTGCCAAGTTGGAAGAGACCGACCCTAAAAGTCTTGCAGCTGCAATCGCAGCAAAAGGTGGATCTATAAAGAGTTGACTCTGGCAGGACGAGTAGAAATGCTTGCCACTCTTCCTGATTTTCCGTTGTAAAACTAAATACAAAGAAAATTCCTTCCGCTTCACAACCACGCACAAGGTCGTAGCAGCCTCTCATATAAAATCCCCCCAAAAACACATTGTAGTTTGCGAGTTGTACCTTGACCAAAATATGAAAAAGTTCTAGCGGTATGAACACTTTTGGAAGACAATGTACATCAGTATTCAAAAAAACAGTTTTTTTTTATTTTTTATTTTTATATTCAGTGAGATTGTTAAACTTGTAGTAAACAAGCAGGACCAAGAGCAAAGGATCTTGGTCACGCACCCAATATCAAGATCAGAGAGGATCTAAAATACCAGAGGACTGAAAACAGAGACACTGTCAATGCATTATTCAAAATGAAATCAAAATCTTTGGCCTCTCACTTAAGCCGTGCTCAGCACAGAGCTGACCTTCACATGTTATCCGCTAATCCCACCATCCTCTCCTCTCACGCTTTCAATGGAAAAAACACCCATCCACGCACACACTTATCCTCCTCTGGAAAAAATAAATAAATAAATAAAGTCGTGAGGGAATGGAGGAGGGGGGGGGAACAAGGACAGCACATTCTGAGAGAACATGCGTGGAGCCAGAAGCAATGTGCCGCTAAAGGCCACGGCACACATAGAAATGTGACGAAGCAGCGCCATGCTAAGCCTGGCCTTACTGTAGCGTTGGGTCGGGGGCGCTTGTTTGTCTGCATCTTAATGAGGCACCATGAGGGGATGCTGAGAGTGAAAATCAGCGGGAGACTGGCAACTTATCCTACAGCTCTGGGAGGGAGATCCGACGCCGACGCTTTGTTAATCTCCTATTGAGACTGGCTCTAAAAACAGAGCTCTGAGAGACTTCGATTGCTAAATACAGATGAACGGGGACGTGGAACATCGTGATTATGGAAGGAGGCGTCTTCCAGACAAACGCTGTGGCATTAGCAGAGCCGTTCGCTGAGGATACAGACTGTGAGGCACAGAAAGCAGAGCCTGCGTGGAAAACAAAACAAAAAAAAAAAGGCACACCATCCAGGAGAGAGCGAGCAGAACCGTGCGAGATAAGGAATAATTCAGATTAAAAAAAAAGGTGGCAAATCCTTTCCCTAAAGCTAAAGTGCGTACTACCTTCACAGAACTAGCTTAAATGTGCCAATCAACAATAGCAACCTCATCTGCAGGACTGCCATGGTGAGTCAGCTGTCAGTAATGTCATGTGCTACGAGGAAGGTGATGTTTATGAACAAATGCGTGATTTAAGCAGGCTCGAAAACGCCAGAAACTGACCAATCCGATTGTGCCGATGACCAAAAACGGATTTCTTGTTGTCATCATCCTGACAGAGGTCTGTGTTCGTCCCAGACTGAAAGCTAGGATTTAATTAACCTGGAATGACACTCACCTTTCTGTTCGACTAGAATATCTGCTCATTTAGCTCCCTCTATTCTCCCCGCCTGACACGCAGAGCTCAGCTATGAATTACCTCAGTGGCTGAAATTATACAGCATAAAGACACATGACAAATAAGGTGCGATTCAGATACGTGCTTCGAACAGGGGGAAAAGAAAAAAGAAAAAAACACGCCTCTTTTCCAGAGTTATTGCATCAAGGAATGACTGACCTAAAAGAAAATGACCTGGTTATTAAACATGCTGAATACTAATTGAGGCAGAGAATAATGAGTGCTGCTGGTTTTGACAGTACATCTCCTGTACTCTGATTGGTTGCACGGCTACATGGTTCATGTAAGCCATAGACATCCGCACAAAAACACAAAGGGCTGCCTCGTCTTTCATCGGTCTCTCTCTCCCTCTCTCTACTTTCCACTGTCAGTTGGCCAGATTTCTGATTACTTTGTGGACATGGACTCTGAATAATGAAAGCACGGCAGTTCGGAGTCTGCATTAGAGGATTTCCAGGCAGCGCTATGGCTCTCACCTCTAATCAGCCACACCTCATACCACAAGTTCACCCCAAGAAAGGGGGAAAGTAAGCGGGAGAGATGGAGAACTCCACTTGTCAACAGACAATGGGCACCTCCCTCGGAGCTGCACACACACACACACACCTGAAAGCGTGATGGAAACGCTAATTATGGCTTCATGGGGGTGCATTAGCAGAGCACCCCCCAGAACAACTCGTCGCCACCGCGGACCATGAAACTGCACATGGCGTCCCCGTTTTTGGAGATGGGCACAAGTGTGGAGAAGGAAAGCCATGCTCAATGGAACCAAGGCACTGTTGAAACATCTCAATACTCTCCGGAGAAAATCTTTGAGAACTGTAAAGCTCTGCAAGACTCAGTCACACCAGATGGATAACATAGTGGTACAATTCCAAGTGAGCAAGCACCCTCATTGGGGTATTGTGTGCTACAGTGACACACAACGCAAACACTGATGCCATGTCGTAGCACATTGTCCTGCCCCCCGAGCGCCTCGTGGTAACACCGCCACCCTGCGCTATCTTTTCATGATTGGCCGACACGACGAGGTGGGGGCATGCACGCTGCACCAACTCTGCTGTTCAGCCTAGTAACTCTACTCAAACATGTCTGTGCTCTGGGGCCAATGGGGTCTTCAGGTGGGATCTCAACTAGCCTATCAGCTTGCACTCGGCCTCCCGACCAAACGCCACCGTAAGTCGGTTACCGAACAGCTGATTGGCGGCAGCGAGAGTACGACTCGGCACGCGATTGGTGGCTGAACTGGGAGCCATTTTGGGGGTTTTGCACGCACATCTGTAGTTCCACCATTTTGTGCTACACAAAACCCCACCACTCACGAAGCGGTGCCTTAAGTTCTCGATTTTTCTTTCTTTTTTTTTTTTAGCTTTGTATGAATTTAGGCAACTCTGCATAGAAAGTAAATAACTAAATTAGATAAATCTGCTACTAGATTTCTGTTATGCAGTTTCGGGAAGATAAAGTACTTCTATTCCATGTTTTAACCTTTTTTGTTTTTTTAAAAAAGCAAAAAAATATTGAAGTATTAAATCTAAATTGAAATGTGGCCTTATATAAGATATATGTAGTTAATTTCTATTAGGTTTTTCCACTATTTCCACTATTTTTTCCAAAGCAATACAATTACTTTTTTTTTTTTTTTTTTTTTTTTAAATGCTTTGCATTATTTCTTAAATATTTTTTTAAACATTTTTGTTTAAAAAAAACACACAAAATATTACTTTGGCAAGAAAAACTGAAATTCTCTTCCTTTTGTACATTTATTTTTTTAGGAGAATTATCCGTTACACTAAACATTTTATTTCACCAGAGAAATATGAGGAAAAAATCCATTTAAAACAGTTCTAGTTCCCCTTGTTGTCTTTCTTTCGAAATGAGATCCTGCCTTTTAACAAGTAAACACATAATTACCTCTATTGGTTTGTCCAGAAGGACAACATTCAACATTTAGCTTCTTAAATGGATGCTGATGTGTTCGTTCTGACCTTTTACTTCTCTTTTAAAAACTTTAAGCAATCAATCAGCAGAACTCGCAGCTTAATTACGCAGAACAAACCAGCCTCCCTGATCAATAAGCCAATGTACAATTCTACCATAATGGCTGTCTTTAGATTGTTAAAAGGGTGTGTACTTTTATTGTTTCAAAAATCAACAAAATTATTTTTTTAAATATGACAATATTTTTTATTTGTAAAATGGCAACGAAAAAATTTATATATAAAATTGTGGATTTAAGAATATTTTTCTGCCTTCTGGTCAACGTTTGGGCAACGAAATTGGACAAATCTAATAAATAAAATTACAGTTTTTCTCTTTGGATGACTGACTTGATATGTTCTTCACATTCAACATTTTCAAGAAATAAATAAATTTAAAAAATTTAGAAATTCTTGTTTTGTTAAAATATTGTGGAAAAAATAGTATTGAATATTTACATGCATAATTATTACCAATTTTATTATTATTTAATCATTATCATCAGCAATAATCTTTTTGATTAGCATAAATAGAAACTTACAGTATCAGAAACATTTTTTTTAATGTTTTAGCCTTGAAAGGTAAATTTAAGGAAGAATTCAAAAAGAAGCTGAGTGACCTTTTAAAGGAGGATGAGAGACTGAGATGGTTGGATCAAAATAGGCTTCCTCAAGCAAAAGCCTTTGATACAAAGAAAAAAATTATTTCAAAGAAGGAGAAAAGGCAGAGTAAGACCACACAGTGGAGGGCACAGTTTCGAATATTGCAAACAAAGAAGCTCATTCTCAGTAAAAACCTTTTCTAAAGCAACGGATGGGTCTCAAAAATGGCCTCTCCAAAACAGAGCAGAACTGGAGGGATGTAAAAATCAGCGTAATTAAATATTTGATAGTTATAGATGCACTGTCATAGTCTAAATCTGCTTGAAAGCCTTTATGTTTAGAAAATTATTTATTTACCGATGGCCTTGATAAAAACTTAACAGCTCCATGTTGTACGTTGGTCTATGCACAGCATATGCAAACAGCATCCTTCTCAAAGCTGGGTAAATGTTTTAATTTTAACAGAATTTCACAGCTTTTTTATTTCCATTACTGCTTTAATTCCCGATGTAATCATCCTGCACTTATCCAAAACACAAGAATACATTTCGTTCACAGGACAATGTAATTAAACAAATAAAAACATTTAGTTTAGTGCCTTTAAATGATGCTCTGTGATAGTACAGTCTTTAGGAACATTTCAAAGCAAATTGCATCGCCTTTATTTGCTCATAAAATTTGTAAAAAATAATTAGAAGAAATTTATGAGGTATTTTAAAGAATGAATAAAAAAATGAAGCGTCTTATTTTAATGTTGCAGTCAACAAAAAAATAGCCATTAATAGCTTGAATAAAATGACTTTTTGTTGAATCTTGTAAATACTAATAATATCCAGCGTAAATTATAATCCGATTATATTCAAATAATTTAACGGATTGTGCTAATATTTTTAAATATTTTTTTTTTAATTTAAGGAAGCAAAAAAATTAAGAAAAAAGGAAGAATTTTTTTATTTTAAAAGTCAAGCGCTTCACACTTAAAAATGTTATAATAAATGAAAAAAGGAGAAATCAGACTCTTAATTTACTATATTTTTTATCATAAACAAAAAGATTGAAAAACAAATGGATTGTTTTTTTTTTGTTTTTTTTTGCCAATCCATAAAATTCACTTCAAAAAGTCAAACCGGCTTCTTGCACGAAGCTAAAACAAACCTTTTTCTGAGAAGTTTGTTGAGATCATTCTCGCTGTAATTTAAAAACTTAAGACCATACTTAAGGCGGCAACAAAGTACAAAAAAAAATTATATCTGTTTTTCGTTTTTAAGAATGGAAGGGGATAACCACTACCCAAGCTGAATGGTTCATCAGCAATCACTCCCTAGCACCGTCATTATGAACGTCTCGAACGGCTCGATGGCTAAATGTCAGACTTTAGCAGGTGCAAAATAACATCAACACCATCACGCCATCTCATGGAGATGCCATCTGCTGGAACAAACAGAGCTTTCGCGTGGATAAAAGCCGTCACGTCTCGCGCGCAACCCAATTTCGCTTCAATGCGCCATTACTTGTCACACAGTCTCTGAAACGTACCTCGAACAATCATCGCCACATTCATTTCTGGAGACATCTCAACAGCCTTTGCCTACCCTAGGCAGAACAGCTCGTGCGCATCATCAGAAATCCTCAAGACCCCTTGAGATTCTAGCTGTCCTGATTTCAATCTGTAGGAGAGCACAGGCGCCTTATAGCCTTAGAGAATAGTCCATGATGAGGGCGCTTTATTTCCCCCCCCTACTCCACCTCTCTTGCTTTAAACTTTAGTGCTGCACCGCTGGAGCCTCACCGCGGCTGTCAACTGGTCTGGACTGAGCCATGGGGAGACAAAGAGAAAAGGAACTTGTGCCCCTCAAAGACGCCGCCTGGGCCTTTGTTTCCTTCCACAATAACACATCAAAAAACCTGAAGCAACAGAAAAAAAAAAAAAAAAAGACAAGAGAAACCAAGTTGCCCTGTCCTGCACTATATGCCCAGACCCTCTGTAAGGACCCACCAGCGGAGGGGCCAAGTGTGTGTGTGCATACACAGACAAACAGCTGGCAACTGTGAAACTAAATTGAAGCAAACACCAACACAAGTTCAGAAGATGGAGCACAAACAAAGATGCCCAGAGAGCACCCAAAGGCCTGCTGCAACATTGTGACAGGATGTCATGCTATGTGCTCTGTTCTTTGTGCTCACTGAGGGGATGGAGAAGAAAAAAAAAGATAAATAAATAAAAAATCTCCGGTCCCAGCTGGTACACTGGCTTCCTCATTAGGCAGGTAGGGGGTACAGTGTCTGACAAGCGGTCATAGTCAAGTTTTAACAAGAGGATACTCCTGTGGATAGCAAACAGGAGCCCCGACATGCTCCTTCCTTCCTTGAAGCGCTGCAGTGCTGGCACAAGGACAGGAATACTTCAGACACTTTGCATAAAAAGTTCAAGTACTGAAGTAGAAATACATGACACGTACTTTCTGTGGTTTTAAGGTTTTGTTGCTGGCAAAAATCAAAACAACCTAAGATATTCATTTCGGTGAGTGTGTTGTAAATTACTGTCCGAGAAAGTCCAACTTGTGTTAAAAAAAAAAAAAAAAAGAGCTGGTTGCCACAATCTGACTAGGTTTTTTTTTTATCTTTCATGACCAAAGAGAAGCAAGTTGGAAACTTAAAAAACCCCACAACAAAACAAAAAAAACAACAATGTTTTTCTTGTCAGTGAACACACCATACCTGAGTGCTACCCAGGTCAGAGTAACAACAGTAATGGCTTTGGCGCGAAAGCTATTACAGAGTAAGAAACACTTGCTGTTAGCCGCTTTTAGGATCAGGAAGGTGTTAGAAATGAAGTCAGAGGAAGCACAGAGATGTAAGAAGGTATTTAATAGGAAACTGTGTTTTCAATAACAAACCCGAGACATGTCTGTGATTCATTCAGAGCTCCGAGAGGGTGAATAACTTTCAGCAAGTACCAAGAAGGTTGAACTTATTACAGCGAAGTTGCTCGGTTTTATCCTTCGGAGCTTTTCCTCCGGTCTGTCGTGGAGCATGCCGGATTTGGAGGCGGTGGCGGCTTCCTGGAAATGTCAGAGTTGAAGCAAGGATCTGCTGTCTGCTCATCACCACCACCAGATACTAAAGATGCATTAAAATTATTTGATAGATAATGCCGAAATGACTGCTCACTCTCACACACATACACACACATTCAATGTGCTCCTCTGCTGCCAGCATAAATAATTAACGATTCCTCACAACAGGAATTTTTAAGGCACTAACCCCAGCATTATGATTGGTGAAACTCAAAAAAATGAAACCCAAGCATATGTTTTTCTTAAAATATGCAGCTACACACTGCTTTGTGTAACATCCATTGCATAAAATCCAAACAAAAGGGAATTAAACGTGAGAAAAAACAAGAACGAACACTTTCATACATTTATGAAACATTCGCAAGACATACCTGATGCACTGAAAAGCTGACATTACAGCGTCCAAGGAATCACTGTTTGTTTGAAATGTTTATATTCTCGCTGATATGATTCATCTAATCTGGATCACATGATGTGATATTTCCAACAGGAACCTGGAAGGCAGCTAAATGTGCCACTCAAGCGAGTGGGCCAGGAACACAAAGAAATAGGATGTAATGAGCCCTGAATAAGCTGATAATTATAAGATAGTCCAACTATTTTTATGTAAAAAGGGAAAAATTTTGGATAGTTTTTTTTTTTCCACTGGGAGAGGACAAATGTGTGCACTGTGGATGATTAAATTTTAAGCTATGACAGCCTGCCACATTGAAAGTAATGCCATACAGACTGGTGGCACCTCGTAGCAGCAGGTTGCTGCTAACAGAATGTATTCCATGTAAACAATCAGCCTTTCTGTCAGAACCAAATTGCTATCTGGATTTTTGGCTGTTTTCGGCTGGCAGATGTGTTTACATTTATACAGAAGCAGAAACATTGCAGCACTGGAGCTTCGATTTATTTAGCTCCATCACAAACCGTGCATTAAACTGGAGCCGCACTGTTCAAAATGAGAAGGGACAGCCTTCAACACCAGCAGAAAAAATGAAGATGTACTTTGGTGAAAGGGTTGATGATACTGTGGATTATAAATTAATTTTCAAACTTAAAATCACTCAAATGCTGCTATTCTAAATTTTCACATTCTTACTTCAACCGTGAGTCTTCAGCATTGATTGGTTTGATAGTCATGTAGGACTGTAAAGCCATATGTGGTTCAAAAAAAAAAAAAAAAAAAAAAAAAGAGACCTGCATGGCTTAAATCAATCAACAATGCTTTGCAAGAACTTTCACACCCCTAAAATTTGTTCACATGTTTTCTCAGGTTACAATCTTTAGCGCTGTTTGCAGTTTGCCATTAGCAATGAAGGGGACACCGCAGACATGTCAGATGACAGCAATGTTTTACCTTTTGGTCTAGAAGTAAAATCCTACGTGTGGTGAAAAATAACACTGCATATGTTGGTCTGAGCACATCATGAAACCATGAAACATGGTGGGGGCATCGTCATGCTGTGGGGGTCCCTTTGTTTGTCTGGTACAGGGAGACGGGTAAGGCATGACGAGGAGATGGCTGGAGCTAAACACGAAACATTTCCAGAGGAAAAACTTTTAGAGGCTGAAAATGAGACAGAGGTTCACTCTTCCAGTCTAATATAAAACCATAGTTACAATGGAACCGTTACCAAGCAAAGCACAAAGTTTAGTCTCTAGACACGCAATGTCTAGACACACCATATGGATTTGTTTCTGCAAAGATTTTTAAAAGCCATGCATAATCTTTCCTCCACTTCTACTTTTTTTTTTCTTGTGGTCTATTTCATAAAACCCTGCTAAAGAATTAAGTCTGTGGTTTTACACAAGACGAAAATGAAAGGACATAAAATATGACTGCGAGGCAGCGCATATCAGAAAAGAGCAAAACATTCATCCGAACACATCACGAAGGACGTCATTGTCAAGCTCAGCTCAGGGTTGAGTAATCCATCCTCCCTGCAGCCAAAGGACAATGTCACCATGGACAACGCGCGGGGCCTGACGCGGAGACAAATGTGCAGAGATGCATATGCGGACACTATGCTAATGAAATTTCACATAAGCATGTCTGCATGCACAAACACCCAGCTATGGGGGGAAAAACAATGTCACCTGAAAATAATCCTAATGCTAACAGCGATGCTGTGGTTCAGGAGGCGTTTCTGGCTGGTGAAGATAACGTACTGTAAGCTGGGAGGGGATCTGATAACCCGGTGGTTGTCCAACACTTCTCTATCTTCACCGTTAATTATGGTTATGTTAAACTTTTAGAAACTGCTGGAGGGGGCGTCGTGTCGTCTTAATCCGCATTATAAACCCTGCTGGAAAAAAAAACAAGGTTAATTGAGAGAAATGAATCATTAGGAGGCAGGTGTTCATGCAAGGAGGCCTTTAAAAGCACCTTTGCAACCTATGTGCTCTTTGTGAATCATCTAGAGGGTTAGTTGAACCTCTAAGTTTGCATCAGAGGAGCTTGTGTTACAATACAAGTCACATTGAAACAATCAAGTGCTGCTCAGCACAAACACTCCCCTCCCCCTTCCCCCCTAAAAAATATATTATTACCATTTGCAGTTTCAACTGGAGCACTTCTCCTCCAAGAGCTCAGAGAGGCAGAGATTTGAAATTAACCCATCTCCTATCAGGATGACTACAAATGCAAAACTAGCCTCAAGGCTCAAAGTTAGGGAGCCTTTCCACATGTGCTGATCATCTGCAGTCTGAGTTTCTTCCCAAATGGAGATTTTTCTCAGACGAAGCGCAGGCGGACACTGGGAAACTTAATGTGATGAACTACAGAAGCCGCGTGCTAAAATAAAGGAAAACGAGATGTAAAGATTGTAAAAGGAAACGTACCAAGTTCGGACTCAGCTTTTGTAAGCCCCAAAAAACACTATTCAAATATTCAGAGAAAACAGGAAGAGTCATCCACACAGAATAAGCTGTTCTATTGAATATCTGTTACCAATTCCAAAGAAGGAAAAAAAACAAAAATCAGGAAATAAATGATTTTATGTGGCTCATCTGAGGCTCATAATATCACTGTAATAAGAGAGTTTCAGGATATTTGCACAAAAGTTAAAAACAAATACAAAATGTCTCATTATTTAAAGTTACCTTCAGAGATAAAAGGTAAGCTGCTTCTGACATCTGTCATTCTGGGTCGGTTTACCACAAATGATGCTAAAGTTGTAGCTTATGTCTAGTTTACATTTGTGTATGACTTGTTTTGTCTTTACAGGGCTTGAGGACTATTTCCTTCCACTCAACTTTCCATGATCATGTTTCCTACAGACAGACTTGTACGCTTTGCAATGGATGTCAGTGACCGTCTGCTGGACAACTGTCAGCTCAGCAGTCTTTCCTGTGATTGTTGGGCAGTAACATACAAGTTATTCTTATTAATTCTACACAATGCTCTTCATTTGTGAAAAACTCATTTTAGGTTTTCGCCATCTGTGCACCACAGTCGTCACCGTTTGAAACGCATCATTCTAAAGGTAGTGAATCTATACAACAAGTGTTTCACTTTTTAAACTCAACTGCTAATGTAAATGTTTTCGATGATATTTTCATTTATTGAGATGCTGCTACACAAACAGGGGCCCCTAAATGTGTGTATTTGTTGTATTTACAGGTCACTAACGGAGCATCTCAGGGGGTTGCAAATAGGGCCGAAAACTGGAGCTGAGTAAGTAACTGCTGCTGCTGAAGACTAATGTAACCACAGCAGAAGTTCCTGCAAAAGCTTTTCTTAAAAGGGCAAAAAGAGGAAGGCCTTACCAAAAAAAGAAAAAAAGAATAAAAGTTTGTGCTGTATGTAGGTAAAAACCTGTTTGTGTAAATTAAACTGAATAAAATGCAAACAGAAAATGTTTGAAGCCCAAAAAGTTTGAAGTTGTGGGTGGCCTGAAGGCAGCTGTGTTGGGCCCTCTCGCTCGGCCTTCAGACTGAGGCACGTACTGGCGTCCGGTTATGGGTGTGAGAGAATGTCAGCTTGCTGCCCAGCTCGTCTTTCACCCTGGATGTGTTTATGAGTTTGGCTCGTGGACGTTCCACTCTGGGTTTACGCTCTGGCGACTGCGTTACCCCTCCAGGTTGCCCTAAACCGTAAGAAGTCCAAGCCACCCGTACTGTTCACCACCCACCCCCCTCCCAAAAAAAACACACGAAAAAAAGGTACAAGAAAGAGAAAATCCCATGTCACCAGAGCAGCTTAAGATAAATGTCACATCTCCCCCTGAAGACAGAGGATATGTGTTTACTGTGCAACTTTGTGAAAGTCATAGCAGCTCGAGCAGAAAGGTTAGCAGAGGGGTTAGAAGGTATGTGGGAGTCTTCTCGGCAGACTGCACGCCTGGGATGAGCTTCCACAGCCTACAGAGTGGAATCAGGCGAGTAATCTTTGCTTTTCATCACTCCTACCCCACCACCACCCCTCCATCTTTGCTTCTTTCCTCCATCCTTCTCTCCTCCAGTTCGCTCCTCCCTCCCTACCACCTTTTCTCTCCAGGGATAGAAAACAATCTGTTAGGTGACTAGAAGGCCCCACAAATTCTGATTGTGCACAGCATGCTTCAGTGCTTATGTATTGCTGGTGTGTCCTTGTGAAGTTCTAATCTAAGTTTTAATCTCTAATATAATACTTTTTTAGCCTTCAGAGCAGAGCAAGGCGGCACATAGGAAAACAGCGGCTGTATCTGAGACCTGGGTGCAGCATAATGATGATAATACTCAACCGTACGAGAGCCGCAGCTTTTAGAAAAGAAACACTTTCGACGAATCTAATAGAAGCGACGGCTCGTTGCCATTTCAGCACCTCGTCCTCATGGCTGAAGAAGGCCATCAGGTTTAAGGAGAGCACTACTAGCCAACAAAGATCACTTGATTGCAGTGCAGACCATTATCATTTATCTAAGTCACGGGAGAATTATGTCTCTTCACATGCAAAGCCTGTTGCTAACTCTGTGGAATAATGAGTCGGAGAGGGCAGCGGTTCTCGCTAATGTCTCGTCCTGTCATTAGTATTTATTAGATGCCCTGCGTGCATTATCAAACCCATTTAAAAGTTTCTAGGTAGAGAAAAGTTAGGCAATCCACTCGGATAAGTGAGCATGGCGTCGACATTAGCACGCTGCTGGTACTTCGATTGTCTTTTTTCCTTTTATATTCCCCCTTCTTTTTTTTTTTTTTTTTTGGCTGTGATGTTACAGAGCATCTGCTGCTGTTTCAATTACAAGTTCTCTCTGTGTTGCAATTATGACTTCTCATTAGATAAAAACACCCACTACTGACTACCTTCCTTGGAACATCTGCTCTGCTAACAAAGATGATAACCTATTCCGGGGTCGTTCAAGGCTTCGGTGTGCAGCTCACAGCAGTCTGTCCCGTTACGTCAGATCACCACTGGCGCAAAGCGTTCCACATCCAGGTTTATTTTGTTTCCAGCATGTCTTGCACATTGAATACTGGACTTTCACCATTTTTTCCCCCGATGAGTGTAAAGCTTGCTGAGATTTTAACTTTTAACTTCATGCTCTCAGTTTATTGTTTCCTCTTTGTGCTACACCTGGCTCCACGTTCTGTTCAACTGTGACACCTTTCAGGAGGGGGCCGTCGGTGGAGTTGCCCACAACTTCACAGTCTCTTCCTAGAGATGTTACACTTGACCCTGTCTTTAAGTGCTTAACCCCGTCTCTGTCCCAAACATAGATGTTGGCTGAGCTTTTACTGCAACTAACTGTGTGTGCTGCTCTTCATCCTATAGGCTGCAGCATGTGTTGTGAATTGGTGCAATATGAACAGACTAAATTTAAATTGGTTGGATTCTTGCCAATGAATTGGCTGTTGAGAACGTTAGCACATTCTCAACATGATTGATTAGGAGGGCAGTCAGATAACTGGCTTTTTTTCCTCCTTTTCAAAGCCAGTTTTGATGCATGCAAGGCATCATTTTTCTACTAGCAGATTCGGTTTTGTCAAAATTCAACAATATGACTCAAACTTAGGATCAAAACGAAAAGATTAAGTTGGTCAGGAACAACATCAGAACATCAGAAACACCGAGGTTAAAGCTTCTGGGACTCCAGTACCACTTTTTGCAGTGATGTGTCACATCTAGGTCTCTCACAATAACCAATAAATCAATTAATCACATGACAAAATGAAAACAAACTCAATTTCCATTGGCATGATTTATTGTTTCTCTTTTTTTCTCTCTTTCTCCCCAAAAACTGGATGAAAACAGTTTTCAGTTTTAGTTTTAAGGAACAAGTTTGTTTACAAAGACTTCAAAATTCATTGTATTTGCCGTTTTGTTTATTGATTTTGGATATTTAAAATGTCTTTCAGTTCTAGTGTTAAATGTTCATTACAATTTGAAGTTTGCTGATCTTTGACAATGTGTTCTTGCATCATCACTTTTCCATTCCCATTGTATGACTTAAAGATGGTCTCAAAATAACAACGCTATTGTTTATCGCAATAACATCTGGAACAATTTATTGACCAGCAAAATTTGTGTTGCACAAAATTGGCAGACCGATGAAAACAGAGAACTATCTTCAAATATCTCCTTCAGATGTTAGATGGCCAAACACAGACCTTCTTGAACAGTTCCACCTCAGCTGTACTGAAAACGTATCAATGCCAAGGAATGAGCTAGCTTACATGAGGTCAATCATTTCTTGTAAGAAGTGTGATCAAAATTTTCAGGGAAATTTATCCAATCATCAGTTGAGATATGGATAGATGTTTGAGCAGAAGTCTGGGCCCCGTATCCTAAATAGATTACAAGACGTGAACCCAATCGTAGTTCTTAGAAATTGTTGCATTTTTTTAGGTTTGTTCCACTGCGTTCGAAAACAGTTAAAATAGTCCCAAATTACTACGACATTCCTGTTGATGTATGTAAACGTCTGACCTAACCTAATTGTGCAAAAGTGTTTCACTGCTCAGAAAGCCCAGTTTGCCTCTTTAATAACTAGCAGCATGGTCAAGCTCTGAGGAACAAGATTCAAACCAAGACTAAAATAAAACAAGTTTGCATGTTTCCCCAGTTCCTGTTGAAGATTTTTTCCAGCTGTCTTAGCTTCCACCCACAGTCTAAACACATCCATGTTAGGTTAATTAGTGACTAAACTCTATGTGGGTGTAATTCTGAATACATGTGGCTGTCTTGCCTTTTTGTGTTAACCTGTAATTGCTCACCAAACTGCGCCAGCTTCGCCCCAACTCTCCTAATCTGATTTCACATTATTACTACTAATAGAGGAAATCATCACAGCGCCCTTTCATGATCATCAAAGGTTCAGTATCTTGTTAGATATGTATTTTGCAGAGGACTGTAAGTCACCTATAGACTACTAAATTATCATAAACTAGATTTATGGTGTTAAAAAAGAAAAAAAAAACATGATAAATGTGCATCAGTTCAGGAGTAAATCTGGGAAGTTTACACATTTACCTTTCTTGAAAAACAACGTAACAGATGTTTAAGGGTGTATGTTTCAGATCCAACACAGTATTGGATGAAAAAAAACAAAAACATTTAAATAAAATACAAATTAGTAAAATTAAATGTGAAAAAAAAAAATCCAAAGCTACAAGTTCAGCCTGAAACAAATGACATAATAAATGAAAATGAAAATCAAATTTGAAGGCTGCTTAGAAATAATTCAGATGAAAGAATGACAAATTATTTCTGACTCAAGGACACAACCTTGTCTTTGGCTGTTCATTCTAATTAATACGTTTTATTCTCTTTATTGTTTATGACTGTTAGGGCAACGAGAGAGTCACTGAGACTAAAATCTTTTTAAAGAGTCGAAATAATACACTTTAGCCTTTTTATCTAAATGAAAGGCTGGTGCATTTAAACAGGAAATCAAATCAGTTATTGGGTCCTAATTGTGCAGGAAGTTCAACTAAGATAAGCAAGAAAAACAGGACTCGTTTGATATTTTTTCTGTTCTTGGATAGAAATCTAACTAACTTAGACGCACAACATTGATCGATTTGTGACGCATTGCGCAGCACTATTCAGTTATTTTGACTCGCGTTCTTCGTGGCAGCAGTAAAACCACTCGGCGAGAACACAGTGGATGTTTCTGGACAGAGGCCCGGAGCAGACTGGAGGGGTCAGATTTAATTTTCAGGAGTCATCCTCGTATCCTTACGGGCCCTGCATCTCCCACAGACTGATCACCAAGCAGACGGACGTACGAGTGGTTGATTCAGACCACAAAGTCTAACCTGTGGTTAGACTTTGTGGTCTCATGATAAACATGAGCTGTGCTGCGCTACTGATCCCAACATCAACAGCCTGTATGAGATGCTTCGAACACAGCAGCTAGAGAATTCATGAAGTGAAGTATTTCAGAGTTATTACACACTCATGCAGTGTTTAACGTCAATAACGGTGAATCTGAATTTCATTTGACTGCTTTACTAGCATGTTACGCACCGAGTTGGGGCGCTGCTATTAGCATAAGAGTGCCGGACATTTACAGAAAATAAGGAAGGCAAATATATCAGACATTTCTTATGCATTACTCAAGGAATAATTCTTTCAGAGTGGATGAGAATGCTTCAGCAGGAATCCAGCTGCTCATCCAGTACAGGAAAAGTAAAACTTTCCTTTCATCAATCTCGGCTCTTCACTGTGACTCCTCGTCGGTCCTTACACATCGATGATGTTCACTGTGTGGAAACTAATAGGCTATTTAGAAGGCTTTTTAAACACTGCAATTTGTGAAATCTATCATTTGAAACTCCTAATTGGCCTAGAATTATGTTATATTATTATAATTGTGTAGTTGTTGAAAAGGAATGCGTGTCTGGACATTTACTGTAACATAAGTCTACAGGGAAACATGGAGAAGCATGAATTAGTTAACAGGTAGGGTTAAACAACAAGAAGCATAAACTAGGAAGTTTGGGGGCTGTAAGATGGTGTCAAGCGTACGGACGATTAAACGAAGGAAAACTGCATCAAATAGGTTGAGTTGGAGTGACAGGTTGATGAGATGACAGAATGGAGGGAGGTGAAGATGCGGTGACCGTTTTTGCGAGGCAGAATGCTGGGCGGCTGCTCCGGGGCCGCTCCGCGCCGCGCCTGCGATTATGCATAAAGCAGCCGGGCTGTCAGGCTTCGGGCCCTGCACTGCCACCGAGCTTTATCTCGAAATCCCGGTGATTAATGGAGGCAGTGCCGGGTTCTGCATGGAGTAGGTGGACGAGGAATGATCAATCTTAATGAGCTATCTGCTGTCCTTAAATTAACTGAGGAGGGAGGGGTGGGGAGGATACAATGTATGGGGCGGCCGGAGGGGCTCCGCTCCTTTAAAATACGATAATGAGCGTGAGATAGAAGGAGGGCGTGCGGCTTTCCTTCCCGCTGCTTGTGACACTCCGCTGCTGCTGCCGCCGACCTCCTGTTTCCTCTCTCTCTCTCTCTCTCTCTCTCTCTCTCCTCCTCTTATTTGTCCCCTGAAACGCGGAGGATTCGTTCGCCAGGACGCCTCAACAGATGCCAGGCGAAACAAAGTTAAAGACGCGGTGTCAGGTAGCTTCTGGCCACGCGAGCGCTCCGCACCTGCTGTCCTGAAATGAGATGTTTGACTCAATGTCGTTAATATGCGGGGCCCCATGTGGACCTGTGTGTGAAGGTTACATATCGCCACAGCATTGCACATATTAATTTTTAGAGAATTATCTGCACATACAGAGTCCAGACTGATTGGAATAGATTTCAACCTCATTAATAATTTCCGACGCTCCCAGAGGATTGGGAATTCGTTTCCACAAGAGCTAACTCAAATTAAGGAATGTCATGAGAGAGAAAGAGGAGAGAAAAAAATAAATAAATAAAATAAAAAACATGTTCACATCAGTGCATTTTCTATCCCGAGTTAAGCCTGTTTTGGATTCATAATAACCCCAAGTTCTGCTTTGGCTAATCCTGATGTGGATAGCTTTAAGATAATCGCCCAGCACAACACCACAGTGATTCTAATTAATTTGCCACTGCTTATTCTACGCATGCTGATCTGAGTCAGCATGTTGGAAATTTTTTGAAAAAAAAGAGAGAGAGAAAAAAGGTGGGGGCAGGGGAAGAAGAAGAAGAAAAGCTTCTACTGCATGGCTCACAACATATTTAGCTTCCATTTGTCTCCGTGAAAGTTTCACTTTTTAAAAAAATAATTGGCAGTAAGGATGTAGTCAAGAGTCTGCGTGCTCCAGCAGAGGAGAGACGGAGACAGAGAGAAGGGGGCAGAGAAAGAAAAGGGGAAGGTTTAATTAATGTGCTCGCTGTGATTAATGGTCTCTCTGTGGCTATCACAAACGGTGGCTGTGTTTTTAATAACTGGCCTGTCACGACAGCAGTATATTCTAGTGGTTAAATAAAAATAAATATTTGCACATCAGTAGTTATAATAGCTTAAGCTTGAGGATGGAGCCGCTGCAGACAATGCAGAGTGAAACGAAGTCGGTCATTGACTTCGTCTGATTGAGAGACTTTATCAGAAAATCCCTGGTCTTATCCCGTTCATGCAGACCACTGCGAAAGTCTTCACACCCCTGGGACTTTTTCAAGTTTTGTTAAGGAGGAATCATAAACTTTGATGCATTATTTAGATTATGAACACCTATGGACTATATAAACTATTTAATCTAAGTAAAGACCAACTCTGAAGTGATAGGAAGATTATTTGTGTTTTTTTCTTTATTAAGTTAAAAAAAATCTGAAAAACTATGGGTTGTATTAGACTACAGAGTCAAAACTTTCTGTAGTTAGGGCTGAAACTTTTTAATTCTACCTGCTTCGTCCATCTGAGACCGAAACTTTGCGTCTTCTCCTTTATGAAGCAGCTCAAGTTCTGGCAGTTTGGATGGAGAGTGTCGAAACAACAACAGTTCAAGTCCCAACACGGTTTTTTTTGATTGGATTAGGCTTTGGACTTGGACTAGGCCACTGCAGCACATACATATGCTTTGAGCTGGACAGTTCCAGTGTAGCTCTGGCTTTATGTTGGGCTCTTTGCTCCATCCCAGTCTCTGTTTGGGGAAACTTCACCAGGTTTCTTCATCTCTATTGAAGAAAAATTATTTCCACAACCTGATACCACCTCTGCCATGATTCTCCACATGGGTAAGATGTGCTTAAAATGTTACAGTGTTAATTTTATTGCCATTTACATGTAAAGTTAAAAGGCTAATTCTGGTCTCATCTAACTAGAGCACTTTCTTCCACGTGTGTGCTCTGTACCTTGTAGCAAACAGCACACAGGACTTCTTATTGTTTTCTTTTAACAATTTCTTTTTGTTGCTCGTCTTGCACAAAACCAAATGAAATATCTCTATCCACTTCACTTACTAGCGCTACCACAAATCACATCAAATTCCACAAATTTGACTGGGAATTAGAGGTCGTAACAAGATGAAATGTGAAAAACCGTTGTGACAGTTTCTCAGGCGTCGGCAGAGAAAACCTGGCCTCATAAAATGAGGCTGCGTCACTAATTTGATCGCCCAGAAAGTCCCTCCCTTTGTAGAACGACTGCACAAGTAATCGGAGCCAACGTGCTCACGAACAGTGCTGCAGCTGTGTCAACGTGTTCACCCCCCAAAAGTAAACAAACACAAATGTGCAATTAAAAATCTTGCAGGGGCCAAAGCATGAATAAGGCAGATAAGAGGGATGGACAGTCACAGCCGAGCAGGGGTGTGCTCCGCGCCGGGGATGTGAGGCTGTGCCAATCTCACCGTGGCAAAGTAAAACTCTGATCTTAACTCAGCAAGACATCTTAATTGCATTCACTAGCAGCTCCGGAGCGGCTTGGTCCCCAGATGAAGGTTGATGTGAGCTGACTGGAAGATGAACTTCCTGGGCGGAGAGGAGGCTGGGTGCTGCTGCTTGTTGTACGACGTGGCTGGACTAGATTGTGTTGAAGTCTAAAGGTGTGTGTGTGCGTGTGCGTGTGCGTGCGCGCGTGGTGGACACTCATCTGAGTTTTGTCATGCGATTTTAGATGCTCATTGTGTGTGTGGTTGTGTGTATGGGTTACGTTTGTGTGTAAGAGGGAGGGAGGGAGGGAGATAAAACAGGAAAGAAAGCCTCAGAAGTAAAGAAGCGTTAAAAAGACGTTTGACATGACAGGAGAGGCGTGGCGCTGCGGCGGCACATGCTCAGTAGTGCAGCAGGTGGCCCCGACAGATCCGCCTGTGACCCCAAACTTCAATCACAGCCAAATCCGCCAACTTGTACGTCTCCTTGCTTTTAGGCAGCTACAAGAGAGGGAAAAATACATAAAGCCACAGCTTCCACTGTGACAGCGTGAGGCCTGACCACAACACAGCTAGCAACACCAGCCTCGGTGCATGTCGAGCTACGAGAAGGCTATGAAAAAAGAAAAAAGAAAGAAAAAACACCCTGAGTTCTAGCAGCTGGTGTGGGTAACGGGGATAACAGGCGCAGATCTGTAGGAACGAACACTTTGATTCGACATGAATGTTTTTTTTTGGTCGCGAGATGCTTTTAAAAGGCGCTCAGTCGCATTCGCAGTGAACGTGCTCATCCCCGCTGAGCTGGGAGCCAGCCTACTTGGACTGATATTCATCAGCACAAGCATCGATTTTAATGACTGGGTCAATAGACACACACTCTCAGCGTCTCCCTCTTGCTTTCTCTCCCCCCGCCCCCATCAGGAGAGCAGTCTCTGTCTGTCTCCATCTCTTCTAATCTCACCTCCTACTGCGTGCTGCTCCCCTTTTCTCCCTCAACTGTCCTCTTAAAACAAACAATGGCGCTCGTTTCGAATTCCCAAAATTTCCGTTAAATGCGAGAATGTCAGAGCGAACAGCTGGGGCTCGAACCCGCAGATGTGGACAGGCTGTTAAGTAGAGGGAGGGTTTGGAGAGATTTGTGTTTTTTTTGTTTCGATAAAAATCAGAATAGGAGGAAAACAAACGGCGCCTGAAATAAGCAAGAGGTGACCGGCGGGGAGGAAATTAACAACCGGTGAGAAGGAGTTTGATTTTGTGCGTCATGACAGGCAGGTATTATAAAAAGCCCTGCTGCGGATGGAGAAACCAGGTAGGGAGATCACAGCCAGGTGACTGGCATGTCTCAGTAGGTGATGAAGTTAAAGCTGCCTTCCAGCGGCTCCGTGAGAATCCACACACACACACATCCACAGATACACTAAACGCCACAAACAGACAGAACCAGGCAGACACTCAGACGGACACAAAGAGGGTGAGCGCGCATCTTTTTTGATGTGTCCACTGATGCAGAGCAAAGACAAATTGCTCCCTTTGAAGGCAAAGCCAAATCAAACGTGGACTGTGATTTCTGTCACCGCGGCGTTAGGCTTTAAGGCTGTACGGCTGACATCTGACAAAACATCCACTCGGTCACACCCAGGAAGTTAGGCACGCGTGTAACTGCGCACACACACACACGGATACCCATGGCCTGTTGCGAGACAGCGTTAAAGACAAACGGCTCGGCCCGATCCTCGGAGACGGCGGCCCTTTCCCGTCAAAATGCCACAGAAGCAAATAAATTACCAGCACCAAGCCGCCGGGCTGAAAGCCCTGTTTATTTCTTTTTTATTTATTAATTTGAAGTGCAGTGGTATATTAATTCAGCTGCTCTTGTATTTCAAGGAGACGCTTCAAAGATATTTTTGAATACCAAATGCAAGATGCCCGTCTATATAACATGGTCTTATTTTGCAACCGGTGACATGTTGACGCTCGGTCAAGAGTCTGTTGAACCAGTTTAACACACTCTATAGCTGCATGCTGCCATTTTCCTCACAGGCAGTGAAATAATAATAATGCTAATAACAGTAATTATGTCTCCAAATTACACAAGCTCCCAACCTTTCCTGATCCTACATGTCCCATCGCAGCTAGAAATAAAAAATAAGTTCAAAACAATAAAAGAAAGATTCTCCTTTTAATCCAGTAATTATTCCTGTCGTCTGCTGAAGCTCCTCAAGTATCACTGCATGGAGTATTCTCCTCGGGTAATATTGTTCTCACAATCAGACAACTGTCACCACTCCAAATATTTGCACAAAACAGATAATCAGCTATCTTGTATTTTCTTTCTGTCAACACCAACATATCTCCAAATAAGGTGATACCCAGAAGGCAGAGCAACACTAATGTGGCAAATCCAAAAGATGCATCCATGTGCGAAACATTTATCAGGATCCTGAAGACAATGTTTTATAATGCATGTCTGCACATTTCTAGAGTAGAAACAAGCCAAAGCTTCACCTCCAGCAAAACAGGACAGTGGCTTTCCAGGCAGCGGATAGATCGCATCAGAATCTGGTCTAATGTGGATATCGGATCAGAATTGCACCAATCAAGATTGGAGATTTGAAAAATCCAATTTTCCCACGATCGGATTCGACTGGTGATTGGCAGATGAAATTCTGAAAATCTATCCACCCTCTTCCTGTTAATTATATGTACCAAGACAAAAGGCTGCTGTTTTCTGTCTTTCAATGCATCAAACAGCGTCATTTAGGGACGCACTGCATGCATAATTCGGAATAATCTTGCAATTCCTTATTTTTTTGGTTATTCAAAACCATTACTTCTGTCAAAAGCCAGAGTTATTCTAAAGGGGGAAAAAATAGATCCAATCAATAACAAAATTTTAAAAGGATGGTCCTGAAAGAAAAAAAATAGAAATTGTCAGGGGTGTAAAGAAAATCCTATTAGATTTATTTATTAAAAAAAATAATATACACCACTTTGTATTATCCTGCTGAAGTATTTTTACACAACCGTTAAAACACAGGCGTCTATGCAGAAGACCTTTGGCCAAAAATGGAGGAGTTTTTGTGCCTTGAATGTCAATATCTCTTATTGACAGTTTGTTTTCTCCAGGCTTTATTGTAGCACTTTAAACACAAAAAATATCCCACCGTTGCATATAAGACGACTGTATTTGTCTGGATTATATACTATATGCATGCTTCCATAAACCGATTTCATATTGCATGTTTGTACCTGTATTTTCTATAGGTAAAAAAAAAATAAAAAAAAACTTTGCATGTCCTCACAAACTATTTTTTTTGTCCTTTTGTCCTGACAGAAGGTTGGCACTTTGCACAGAACAGAGGAGGCCTTGCTCTCCACGGCTTTCCCTCCATATTTTAACACGATGCCACAGCAGCAGGACAGAAGGTATCTGTGCCACATTTAAATGCAGCGTTAATTGTTTTAAAACAGACAACATAACACAAGCGGTAGGTTGGGATTTGGGACCTTCTTGGAGGGGGGTGGGGGGGGGGAACGGGAACATTAAAAGAGAGACGTTAGGCGGGAACGGCCAGAGCGGTCAGGGAGGCATTACTGTGATAACAGCAGAACCGTAAAAGGATTCCTGTCAGCCTACTGAGGAGATGTTATCACTGCTAATTAACTGATGCTGACTCTTTCACCTGTTTTTGCTGAGTTTGTTGCATTACTACCATGACTTACAGCAACTGGAATCTATTTAATGCTAAGAAAGGAGGAACTCTGGGAAACCGATCTCGACAATTACTGTAATTCCAATCAGGCTCTATATATCTTTGGCCAGGGAGAATACATTTTAACATGTAAATGGGTCCTAACAGTCTATTAAGCTTTGCAGTGTCTTAAAAGTTCGTATTCAACCGGACAAAAGCAGATGAGCCTATCCAATTATCCACTTCCATTTCTACCTGCAGCCTCATTTCAATGTATCACAGGCAGCCGCTCAAAATAATTGCTTTTTGCAATCTACGAGTTCATTGGAAGCCATTTTATTGATCAAAATGAGTCAGGTAAAAGAAAACAATCTAAGCCTAAATTAAAAGGTTCATTAAATGTGAAAATTGGTTGGGGAATTGCGAACATCTGTTTCTAGCAGTCGGCGTCATAAATGGCAAGGTTAAAGCGAACGCCGATTCCTGGGCTTCTTCGACGTGAGGCAGAGCTGTGAGGCAGCCTCGCAAACACGGCGCAAGTCAACGAGGCTTCAAAAGATTTCGAGAGAGATGTGAGGGCAGGGACTGAAAGCTCTTCCTGCCTTGTCTTTGGTGGGGACTTGTGTGTATTTCCACCAAGAGCAAAGAAAAGATTAGCCTGACACAGTGAAAACCAATTTCAGAGCACAATATTACAGATGTTTGCTGTGCTATAGGAGTTTGGGATCAGTACAACACCTTCTCCAAAGAACAGCTTATAAGAAGTATAGAAGGTTTTAGTCACAGCTCTTTTTCTCTGCGGCCTTGGTACAGTTTGGAGGTAAAATCCGCTATGGTTGCGAATCGTATCTTGACAACCTATTGATTGAATGTTTGAATTACTTGTTCATGGCTGCTGTCAGCTCTTGTTCATAGGCAGAAGGGCACAGGTCTGCATGTTTCAATTCAACGAGATGCCATAGAAGAGTAGGTCAAACGAACAAAAAGTCCAGAGTTATGTGATTTGATAAAAACTGCGTCGGCTTGGATTGACCTCTAAGCTCAGTCTGTTAACCAAACAAATCTATGTACAGTTTACAGGCTGAATCAGTGAGAAAAACACCCATACAAGTCAAGTACAAACTCCAACATGTTTTAGAAAGAAAGCACCAGACGAGTCAGTTCGGGCTTACCTTTGGGGTGTCCCGGGTCACTGAACTCGTACTTCCCGCTCCCAACCGTCCGCAGCATTTGCAACCCATTGGGAGCATCCTGATTGTCTGCAGCCGTAGGCTGAGCATGCACTGCTGCCTGTCCATTGGTGAGAGGCAGGGTAGGGGGCTGGAGGAGACTGGAGTGAGAGGTTAAGTGGCCATTGCCCATCAAGCTGTGAGGGTTTGGATGAACCACCGGGTTGGCTTGGGCAGTGAGGGCGGTCGGTGTAACCGTTGGCTGAGCTGCCGGGTACGGAGGCTGGCTGGGCATGCTCAGCACCAAGGAGGGCCCCTGCTGAGTCGACTGCGGTGTGAGCTGGAAGTGGGTGGTCATGAGGGGATGCTGCGGGGCCACGGGTGTCTGGATGGACGGGGTTACTCCTATGATGGGTGACTGCGCTGTCACACTGTGGCTGAAGGACGGAGGTTGAGGGAGGCCATAGGAATGGGGCAGGAGGCTCTGCTGGCTTACAGCAGCTACTGGTGCAGCCCAGGCTGGACCTGACAAACAGAGAGCAGAACATGATGACCATGCAACAGGAAAGATGTAATAATCATTTTATTCAGTTGATATATATGTCCAATTATTTATCCCTACAACAATACTGTAACAATATAGAAGAGAGCATCTCTGACAAAATAAAAAATGTACCTGGTCACTGATCTTTAAATGCTGTTTTTGTAGTGATAAAACATTCGTTTTTATTTTACTACAGTTTGTTACTCTTGAATATTGAACAATTACAATATCAAAGTAGAACATGTAATGTTTATATAGGCTACCATGTTATTTTCATCAACTCGAGACGAGATATAAACAGATGTGTTTTTAGTATGCCATATGACTGTTAACAAGGCTAACCATGAGGGCAGAGATATGATTGCCAGACACACGTTACTCGATCAAACAAAACACATAAGTCTGCAGGAAGAGACAGACTGTCACTACTTTCCATACCACCACCCTCGGCGAGTTACTTCACGTCAGATCAAGTTTGTTTCTGACTTGAGACTTCTGAATAAAAGGGATTCTTGAATAAAGTACCGATCTGCAACCAAAGTTGACTCGGTAATAAGATTAAGAGACTTGATTTTTGCTACAAGACCAATAAATAGCTTTCTCAACATGAAGGCTAACATGCTTCATGCAGCATTTGGCATCGCCGATGCACAAGTCTGTGTTTACCCACACACTCCGAGCCAATCATTTCTCTTCCCCGAGGCGATAGATGCCGAGGGTGTGCTGGCCATATTGGACCTGAATACTTTCTCCCTCCCTCACAAACTCACTCACTCCTACTCCTTCATCTCCGACTCCTTCTGCCAGGGTCCAAGCTCCAAAAATAGCCTAGCACTCTGCTAAGGGGCTAAAGGCTAAATCACAGCATGCAAAAAGCTGGAGGAAAGGAAGCCCACATTATTTACGCTGCCAACCCTGCTGATATAATAATCTGGGGAAAAGAAAAAGTGATAAAGTCACACAGAGAATAAAAGAAAAGAATGAAAGTGAGCTCCGTAGGGGAGAGGATAGTTCTATAATTCGCATAACACTGAGCTATCAGCGCTAGCGACAAATTAAATTTCATTTAGTTTGTATGTCTGCTTGCAGAAAGGATTCATTTATCGTGCCATATATAAAAATAATAATAATAAAAAAAAAGAGCAAAGGCCATGAAGCTGCAGTGATGGATGATCAAGATTTCAGACATGTACACTTTTCCAAGTTCATTTGTTTTTATTAAAACACATTTTAGTGTCTGCCAAAAAAAAAAAAAGCAATCATAGGCAATAAGCTACATTTACAGTCGCTGCCTACAAAGTTGAATGACATGAAGAAAATGCATTAACTGAAACATAATCCATATTTGTAATTGGCATTTTTTTACTTACAGTAAAAGATTCAAACCCCTTTATCATTTATTAATCATCTCCAGTTTTCCTTTAGCCTTAGCCTGGGATAAAATATATATATATATATATATATATATATATATATATATATATATATATATAAACCAAAAACTTAAGTTGGAAAAAAAAACAACTTTGTCAATTAGAAACTTTTTTCTAACATAAAAAAAAAACTACAAAAAAAAACAAAACACACACACAGTGAAGTTTCTTGCGTTGATTAATTCTGGCACAGTTGGCAGAGAAGTTTTCTGGCAACACAGTTCAGTGAAGTGTGGCGAGGAGCTGGCTTTGTCGCAAACGCCAGTCACAGTTTGGAATAGCGCACGCACGCAAATCACTATGCAACACTATGCTCGGATTTGAGTGTCATATGTGACAGCGTGGTGGGTTGGCGACATCTCACTCTCCTCCCGCTCCACTCGGAGCCGGCGCCGGAGCCGGGGCGCGGGGCGGGGTGCTGCTGTTGCCGGTGAAGGGAGGCTCACAGCAGAGCCAAGCTCCGCTTTTCACGGAATCACGGAGGCACCTGGAACTTATTCGAATCAAAGCAACACGCCTTCGGTTGCCAGGGAAACATTTTAATGATGTATCCATTACCCATTTGCATTTAAGATCATCAAATTATAATTGGAAGGCACTGTTAGTTTCACACACTGTGGCTTTCGTGTTTTCGAATGTTTGCCACCGCAGAGAACCAGCTGTCCATGGTGTGAATTCGTACAGCCAGAATTTCTGCAGCATCCTGCTCGGTGCACGTATTATTCTTAAATGAGACACATTTGTGATGAGCAGGAGGCAGAGGCCGGCAGAGCAAAGGAAGGAAATTAACAGCTCCGGGGCATAGCCATTCTGGGCAAGTTCATTACAGCACAAGTTAAGAAAAAAAAAAAAAAAGAAGAAGAAAAAACGCCTCGATACTGGCTTAACTCGTTAATGTCAGGTCTGTAGTGCACAGCAGTGGGATCATGGCGCCGTACAGATTTTACAGAAGCATGAAACGAATAAGGTCAACGTCTACATTTGGAGGAGTCTTGCTGTACAGACGTGAGGGACTGAGTCAGTTCAGCAGGTTTTTAATGACATCAACAAGTACAATAAAGTAACAGCTGTGATGAGAATATCTTTATCTCTTTTTGAGCCAAACACAAGATGAAAATTTAATTTAAATAAAAGAAAATGACGCATTAATATATATTTATATATTTTCAAATAAAAATCTCAAAACTCTGCATTTAATCTCCTCTACTCTGATACGCCTAAATAAAATCCAGTGATAAGTAGTGCCTTTTGAAGTCACAGTAAGCAAATAAAGTGAATCTGTTTGATTTAAGATTGGTATACATTTAGCTGTTCTGTGGAGGCCTCTGGGGTTCGTTAAGAGTACAGCCCCAGGTTCGGGGAGGAAGTTGACCAGGTCATAGGTCACAAAACCTACAATAGTGGTGTTTTAGATTAAAGTAGGTGCTGAATTCAAATCCAAGTCACTTTTAATAGATTTTATTTGTAAAAACAGCTATAAATCAATTAACACATCTCTTCCTACCTCACTATTTTGCACTGCTTTGAGATGAAAAAAATCACCTAAAATGCCAGTAAAGTCTTGTTTATGTTTTGTCCCATGAAAAAAAATGGGAAAAAGCTCATTGTTTGCCTACTGATGTTGCATGATGTAAAGATATGCATAGATATGTGCACTTGTGAAGAACATCTGAAGTGCTTGCAGGGCAGGATGCCTCATTAGCATCAGGTGTGCATGTAGCTGGCCTGGGCTGACGGGGGTGTAAGCACGTGAGCAAGAAAAGCAAACCTGCATACATCTGCTGCGCACACGCATACTGATGATGTAAAGCCCTGCAAACT
The DNA here is from genome assembly GCF_000485575.1 of Poecilia formosa. Classification (NCBI taxonomy): domain Eukaryota; kingdom Metazoa; phylum Chordata; class Actinopteri; order Cyprinodontiformes; family Poeciliidae; genus Poecilia; species Poecilia formosa. The sequence continues at coordinate 362,938 of NW_006800135.1, forward strand.
CAAGTTAGCTGGACAGAAATGCTGCGTGCGTGCGCCTGTGTGTGTGGCTCATTACCGGTGGGCTCGCCGTCTCTGTGTTGCTTGGCAGGGGGCTCGTCTGTATCCCAGGGTGTGAGCTGGTTGATGGGCGTCTGTCCCCACCTGACTCCCGGAGCCAGCAGCAGTCCTGGGGTCTGGTTGTCTCCAGGAGACAGTCCAGAGACCTGCAGCAGAGAGAGAGCCACAAACAGCGCTGATTAGAGCCGAGCACCAACAGAGCGAAGAGACGCGGCGAAAGGAAAAACAAATTATCCGGCGCTGCTTTTTTTTTTTTTTTTTTCTTATTCAGCCACCCCAAAATTGTTTGGATCAACAAAATGTGTTTTTAATAGAATATGTTCCTTAAAATTGGGTGAAATTTGCAAACTGCAGCCACGTGAAAACGGTTCTTCAAGGTCTGGAAGTGAGCAGTGATGACGGAGTGCGGTGTATAATTAGCAGTGAGTGAGCGATGATTACAGCCTATATATAATGGGGACAAGCAGGAGGGAAAAAAAAAAGTCCTGCTCACCGCCTCAAGAGTATCCGCAGACAGTAATATTTCATTTTTATGTTAATAAATATTAACTTTCGACCGCGGACTACATTTAGGTTGTGATTCTTTAACACATTATTAATTTTGATAAAAGAAAAATCAATCAGAGTCCAAATAAAGATTTTGTTTTTCTTTTCATAGAAGTGCGAGGAAAGGAAATTGGAAAGCTTTCTTGCAGGAGGCTGCTAAAAGTTTCCTAAGCCTTTCTTTTCTCATATGTTTTTCTCCAGATGGGGAGTAAGAAATGTTATCAGGCCAGCGCAGGTTGATGAAAACACAGGGTCAATCACCAGCAGACCTCTGAGCAATATTCGTCTCTCCCTATCAGAAGTTAGGCCACTTGGTCTAACAACTTGGCAGGCAGAGGGCAGAGCCAAGCCTCATTCCCGCTCCCCTCGCCCCGGCCAGCCTGAGTTAATAGAAAGGACCTGGTCACAAGTCTCCTCCTGCGTCCTCATGTCTGATCCCTCCATCCCTCAGTTCCATTACCCCTCCTGCCCTCCCCCAACCCTCGACCCCGAGTCCACTTCATCAGGCGCGCCATCGTGCATTCCAACAGCCGTGTCGACAAAGCTCCCGTCAGGCTGACCGCGCCGGGGCAGGAATGCAGCCCAAACAATTTGGTTTATAGCGAATTACTATGCAGCCTCATGAGGCGCCTTGAAGGGGTATTCGTACCCTTTAACCTTTTCACATTTTATCACAAACGTTAATGCAATTTGTTTGGAATTCTTGTGACTGTCCAATACGAAGTAGTGGGTGTCGATATAGAATTTTGTTTTTTCTCCAAAATATCTAAAAAAAGTGAGGCATCAGAAAAGGTTGGAGGTGGTAAGTCTTGTAACATATTCTTGATGGGACGTAGGTCTGGACCTTGACAGAACAATCCCGACACATATTAGTAAACTTTGATTGAAACCATTCTGAGGGTACGGTTTGGGGTTACCGTCTTGCAGGAAGGTGAACGTCTGTCTCAGTCCTGCAACACAAGCTTGTGTCATGTTACAAATGGAAGGACTTGAGGTTTTCTTTTAACTCTTTACTTGTCACTTTTACAAGAAGGTCAGAACTAATACATTTCCTGTCAACAGATTCTCCCAACTTTCCAAAGTTACTATGAACATCTTAGTTGCTTCTTTGACTGGTGCGACTTTTTGAAGTCACGCCATGCCTTATTAACTTAAAGATTGAGTAAGAAGTGAGATGTTCAAAGCTTTTGGTAATCCAGATTCATCCATCTGTGTTTTGGCCTCTTGGCTACCAATGCCGTCCTTGTCTGGTCTATTGGTTTTGGTGATTTCTTGGTCATTTTGTAGTGGTGTGATACTTGTTTTACATCCTAATCCTGCTTTCAACTTCCCAAAACTTCTTCCTTGACATTTCTGCTGTGCGCCTTGGTTTTCATGATGGTGTTTGCTCCTGATGTACAACAAACCTCTTCATAAAAACCTGTATTTATGCAGAAATTAGACATAGGTGGACTCTACCAATTTGATCACATCAAGAGAGAATTTTTTTTTTTCTGGAATTGATTAGAGAGTTCAAGGTTTTAAATGTTACAAAATACAAAAAAAAAATATATAATTTGGCAAGACATCGGGTACTGGATCAATCCCGCTTCTGAAGACATTTCCCTCCCAGCTTTAAGTGAGATTTATCACAGGGGCCTTCAGAACTTAAATATATTACATGCTACAGATGCGGCGCAGCATCTGCTGTCTAATGAACAGATTCATAAAAGCAGACAAGCTCAATGAGTGTCACTTACTTGACGTATCTATAGTCAAAGTTATCTGACAGTTTGTAAGTGCTGGGGGCAAGAGGGAAAAAAAAAAGCAGCTAAAGGAAACACGTCAAGACAAAGCAGAAAACAGAGTGATGGAGTGAGAGCATGACGCTGGGTTTAGGTGGAGACAGACTGTCAGGTCTTTTTGTTCAGCTCAACCTGTCAGCTAAAGACAAGAGAAAACTGAAATGGTTCACTCGGAGAATGCCCAAAGCGCACAATTGCACTTGACAGCCCTGGAGACACAGGGAGACCGATTTGGTGTGAAGAGCTGTGTTCTCTAGCCTGCTATTTGTTTTAATAAATGTTTGCACTCCTCTGCCTCCTCGGCGCTTTGCATGTTTCATTCCGAGTGCGCTTTACTTTTATCTACGTTCAGGCAACTTTTCATTAAAGCGCACTTGCTGTCCCCCAAACCTCGCATTTATACTCCCACATATTTTGTGAAAACAGTAGGGGGGTGAAGGAACGGGGAAAAGATCCGTTCCATTGAAAAGTGGTCCATCTGTAAGTGATCTAATGCATCATGTAAAGGAGAGAAAGGAAAGAAAAGGGGTTTTAGTCAGCGGCATCACACTGACAGCATATCAGCTTGGCTCAGGAACAATCCTGACTTAAAAATGATCAAGGTTAGATAGTGAAGCGCGTACGCCAACACATCCACGGGACACACAGGTGTGCATGTGCACACACACACGCCCCGAGTCGCCAGGAGATATCAGGAAAAGGTTTTTATTAAGATGGCAGGCTTGCTGTAGGCAGGCGGCAAGGTACTGTAGGTTCTGGGACAGTAGCTGCCATTTTCTCTCAATTTTATTTCCTTTCCCTATTTGTAGTCCCCATCCTCCCTAGCCAACCATTATCACCGGGCAGCAGATGGTTTCCTCTGACTTGACAAAGCCCACGCTGGAGGAGGAGGAGGAGAAAGGGAGCCAGATAAATAATTTTTTTGAGTTGAGCCAAGCCATTCTGTGTTAGTCGTCGGGCTGACTGGGGATGTTTTCTGGGTGGGGGTTGGGGGGTGTATATGCAGCCTCCCTGCCTATAGACCACACATTGGAAGAATTATCAATGGGTCCAAAAAAATGTGCAAAAAACCCCCCTAAAAGGTTGTTGTTCAGTTACATGAATGGCTTCTTTTTAATAGTGCAATTAAAAAGAAACATTTCACAGTGAATAAACTTTATATTCATTGTCCATTTTGTTCTTGATTAGAGATGCCCAGACACTGGAGTCAGTCAATTTCTCCTTCATAAGCTAGGATCAACAATCAGCAGGTCCAACACAGACACAAAAACAAATCCGATTTTCTTTAAAAAAAAAAAAAAAGCAGAAAATGCAACAAAACCGAGAGCTTCCAATATTCTAAGAGTTACACAAACACAAACCAGCAATTTGTACATTGATGCATTTTTCTTCAATTCAGGGAAAACATAAACTAGGGTGATAGACCGGCTTAATATGCCGTAAATTGAAACGCAAGTGCTTAAATTACAAATGGCTTTGAATAAAATCCATATTTCTCAATTTATTAAACACGCGCTGTCAGATTGTAATGAACGCTTCCACGACGGGAATTTATCTTTGTCATCAACCTGGAAATGGGAGAAAAGCATTCGTTTGAACTCAAAACATAAACCATAAGTATGTCGTAACGGAGCAGATTGAAACTGGAAGCGTAAGGATGTCCTTTCTAAAGCGGTCGCCTCGTATCGCTCCCATAACCTGAGCACCGGTGGCTCTGTGCTGCGCTGCCCATCGCCTTGTTTGACCAGAGTGACTTTCTGTTTACTGCTCTGACACAAACCCCCTATGGTCATGGGTGTTTTACCTCCGTGTCCCCATTAGATAAAAGGTGAAGGATGGCTGCTCAGGAGCCATTTGTGACAAGGTGGTCAGTATTATCAGGGGACTTGTGAACGATATTTCCAGCTCTCAAAGGTGCCCAGTTATTTTAGGGATAAACTGCAACATCGTCTAAATTTGAATGTGGACAGAAATATGGCAACTCTAAAATAATTAGCTGTTTATTTCAAGAAGATTTTAGCATTTTAAGCTCATTTTCTAAAACAGTCGTACCAAAATGCTCTCTACCTGTAACATAGCATAAACAGAATAAATATTCAATAATCCAAGAACAGATGCAAGTTATCCATAAATTTAAATGCTCCCAGTTAGTAAAGACAATTTCACTCTCATAAACCTTTATGTCAAGAACATATAAAATATGGATGCAACTGAGCCATTAGTGTGGTCACAAAGACAATAGGAAGCCCTAGACCAGACAGGGAATAAAAACTGTATACACAGAATTTAATAAACTTTCTTGCTTCCCGTTGTTTTTTATTCGTTTTTTTTATTTATTCTTTTTTGCACATAATCTGTGAAAATTTGAGCCTGCATTGAACCCTCTGAAATTGTTTTTCTTGTTTAGTTCCCCAGGACCACAATGTTTCTTGCTATACTCCTCTTTACATCAGCTCTAACCCTGACCTTGATTAAACCCCCACAGAATGATGCTGCCAGCACCGTACTGGTGTACAGGTTATTAAGGGTGAATGCCATAGAGTTGAATTTAGGTATCGTTTGATAAGAGCATCTTCTTGACAGATTTTATTTGATAAAAAAAAAGAAAGAAAAGAAAATGACATCCTTTCTCTTCTTAACAGTCACTATTATGTTTTACTGCATCACATAAAATCCCATTCAAATACATTCAAGTCCATGACAAAATGTAAAAAAAAACTAAAAAAAAACAAAACGAATGAGTAAGAATATTTTTCCAATAAGCAACTACTGTTAAGTTATTCTCAAAAGATTTGTTGAATTTTTGGATGGATGATTCCTTTGACTATACCCGTTCTTTTAACTAAATCAACCTGCAACTTCAAAACACCCACAGTCAAGCCAGAAAATGTCCTTTCTACTCAATCCTACGCTTGTTGTTCCCATGTCAGATTCTTGCACCCAAGAGGGCATGATGATATCAAGACAAATCAGACCCAAATACTCCGTTTCCTTCTCTGACCAGGCAGCAGAGGCAGCAGCGTAACTCTGCTTGGCATGTTGGCTTTCCTTTCGGACAAGGCAAACACTGACATCTGTCACCGTGTGCTGATGCACGGCGCTGCTGTAGTGCGCATTGTTGTTCGTAGAGCTTTTTTTTTTTTTGCCACTGGCTACCATCTGCTGCGAGTATGTTTAGGAGGGGCCGTGTTGTGATCCAGGACTTCGGGCTTTGATTGCTTTCAGTTATCCACATCCAAATAAACAGAAAGCGTTTGCTCATGGCATTGTGTTTGTCTTTGTTCAAGCCAGCCATCACTTCCCTGATTTATTGAACCAGTTTAATCCTCGGAAAACACAGAGCGGGACATCAAGCCTCCCAAGGAAATCTACAACCATGGACATTCAGCATAAGCTTCACCTCTATGGTGGTGATGAGAGGAACATGCATGGCTGAGCTTGAACGTACAGCGCCTGTTCCGTTTAGAAGCAGCTTAGGTTTTTAATAAGAAGTTGAATAATACTTTCCTGAACTTATTTGTTTTTTTTTTTGTTTTTTTTTAAAGGGAACCAGAGTGTGTGAGAGATGAACTTGCCTGTTGGACCCAGATGGGTGCTTGTCATTTCACCAATTCTCAATTTTGTACCTTTGCAGTTTGTGTCCTTTGTTGATGTGGGATATCTGTATTGATATCCAGTGATTGATTTTTTTTTTTTTTGAAAGGTATGCTAAAAGTTTATTGTAAAAAATAAAATTGTAGTTACGAGTCTGAAATAGGGATCAAAACCAAACTGAATACGGTCTAGTATAACTTTTAGAAAATGAAATTAATTATAGGTGAGATGTGAGAATTTTACAGATACAAAGCTTCAAAATTCAGGAAAATGTTAAAATACCTACAATAACTATGGTAAAACACGACGACAAGCATCCAGGTAGGTTTGTTAACCACACAAAACAGAAGAAAGCAAGGCTTCATTTTTAGAACATGGATATTAAATTGAGGTATAAATTGTCAATGCAACAGACTGACCCTGAGTTAACCTGTTCTACACAGTGAAACACCTTAACTGCACAAAAATCAAACTGTCTGCTTTCAAATTTCTGGACAAATCTGGGACAGCCTCACCCTAACTTCTCGATTGTGTTAAATCAAATCTCCTTGATTCTATTTCATCTTTTAATATTCATGGTTTATTAGGTGGCAAAGTACCTCACAGCAACAGCTTGAAGATGCTAAGAGATAAAAAGCAAAAACTAAATAAATGTGGGCGTGTTAATTTACTTTTTTGTCTGTCTCCTGGTGGGTTTAGCCATTTATTTTCCCGTGCAAAGCGAATAAATCCACAATATTCCCAGACATGTGGTGGTCCGGCACCGGGCTGCAATTACGGTTTAATTTAAATGCATCCAAAAAGTGAAACCTCGACAATCAGCCAGCTTTCTCCTGGGAGATGCATGGACACAAATTTAATCATAAAGAAATTTCAATTACAGCAGTCACTGCCATGCCTCACCATACTGGGCTGCGAGGGTAAAAATAATATCGCACTGTTATTTCACACTGCGAACAAGAACTAATAAAAAAAAAAAAAAAAAGAAAACTGTATGTGTAAGCAAGGAAATGAAATTTAACTCTAACCGAATAGGTTTTTCTTCCCTTTGGCCAGGCATGGACTGATGCAGTGAATTTGGTTTGGTAAAATGCAGAAGGAGAGGGGAATAATGGCTTTTCCCAGAGAAAAGACATCGAAAGAATGGCATCGCTGGAAGGGGCGAAAGATTGAGAACCAGAGTAAAACAAACTCATCCATCACGACGCCTTGTATCATTGCATTTGACAGATTATTTTAAGCTTTTTCTAAAATGCAAAAAAGCAGAAGACAAAAATCGTTGTTTTTTTGTTTTCCCCCCCTCTTCCTTCTCCTCCTCCAGCCGAATGCTCGAGCAGAGTGTGGTCCGAAAGTGACCGGGAGCATTAAGTAGGGCACAAAAGCACACAACTCTCTCTTTCGGAGATTATTCACTTACTGTATAAAGGTATCTCCTCTCCATGACAGCGCGCTGACAACTAAATGTGAAGTGGATTTGTTCTGGAGTTCTGTCATAATGGAGGTGAATACCGGAGCCAAAGAGCGGGGTGGCTGTGTCCAATCTATTCGGTGAGAACATAGCAGAGCATCTCGCTGGTAAACAAAGAGTCCACCGCGCCATGTTTGGCAGCCATCTTAAAAATCGACTGGTGCAGCAATGTGCCGAAAATATCAGGGTGCCATACGACAAAGGTGTGTATTCGGTTGCATGAAACTGCAGAGAAAAAACTGAAATTTAAGCCATCATGTTAGTAATTGTTATAAAAAATAAAACAAAAAACGGAGGAGAATGGACGTTTTAAAATTTAAAGAAAAAGATTGAGCATGTAAATTAGTTTTTGTCTGAACCACCAGATGAAGAGGAATACTTCGGAAAAAATGCATTTTTGAACCTTGCATTAGTGCAATTGAAGTCTAAAAGAGGAAAAATTCACCGAAGTAGTGCTATTGCAGACGCGTAAAACCCTGTGAGAACCAGGCATGTAATGTTTACAGGTTTGACAAAGTTCCAGTTTTGAAGCTAACAATATGCTGTTCTGATGGCTCCACATCAGTTCAGTGATGAACCGAAGGAAGTGTAGAAGTCAGCAGTTTTCACAAACGGTATAAAACATGTAGTAATGCAGTGGTAGCCCTTCCAGAGCAATGACTGTCAGCTGGTTACAAAATGTCTCCAACAATTTTAATGCTTTCTAGTTTTTTTTTTTTTTTTTTTTTTTTAAAGGACAGCAATTAGATCCTGTCCTTTATTTTTGAACAGATGTTTCTGTGCGCAAATACTATGAAACTTTTTATTCAATGTTATTCTGTGGAAATTTTACAATGGTCCACGGTAAGCTTGAAATATTTTCAGAGGCACATATGGTCAAGTTGGTTTATTTTTTGTGACACCTTCAAATTGACGATGCCTCGCTCATGCTAGACGAAACGGAACAAGTTTGCTGAAATGTCATATCCACCGTCAGGCAATCCTTCTTATTATAAAACAGAAATGTCAGCCATCGCTGATGGCTGGTTGTTCAGGATTGACGGTTTGAGCAGTCAGATTTCAAAATCAAAACAAAATGCAACCTTTCAGGCACCGACATTTAACACAGACAACGCTGATCCCAAGCAACACAACACAAAGGAAACAAAGCAAAAGCACTCTGGAGGATATATGCGCTACTGATGTGCCACAGAGAGGGGTACGGATGCAGACTCTATAATTTCATGCCCCAGGCCGAACGAGTGAAGGGGAACGGACTTCCCTTCCTCTGAAATTTAAGCTAAGACACTCCGACAGCTTCTGGCTCGACGCACACGTTCCAGAAAAGAGAAGCGTGATCGCAGAGGCGAGGCCGATAAGCTTCAGTGAAAAAGCAGGGTTGGAAGGCCCGTCTAATATCCCATGAGTACTCGGAGGTTGCAGCGTTTGCCCTCCAAAGCCTCCCTCAGCTTTTCTTATTTTTTTTTTTATTTTTTTTTTGCGTTTCCTTTTTCTCATACATTCAGATCCAATGGCTAACCTGTCAACGTTCTGGGAGCATCTCTTATCTGGGGGGGACAAGCAGCACAGTGAGGTTTCTTACGGAGGGTGACCAGTGGTTGGACATGCGAGCGATGGGGGACTTCCTAATGTCACTGTAACACTTCCCAGAGGAGACTGGCACAGGACAGTCAGAGACGTAGGTCTCCAGCAGGCCATGACCCAGCCTGATGTGTGGCGAGTGTTTGGGGAGAGAAATATCCACGGCCTGTCACCGTGGCGCCATCAGAGACCCACAGACAACCGTGTAGCTCCGATCGCTGGAGGAAACTGAGGCAAAATGAAAACGGCGTATGACCTTCATTTACGCCAATAATAAACGAAATTCATTTCAGTATGGCAGTAAATGGGCAATATGTTTTTTTTTAAAACATAATGGAAGGAAGCTTTCTGAGTTTTGAAAGCGAAATATTCAAGAACAAATTGATTTACCGGCAAAAGACTTAAAAAGCTTCAAATTCAAGAACAAATCAGAATATTTCTTCCTACTGTATTTCAAAGCAGCAGGGTAATTTTATTAAATAGAGTTTTTGGAGATGCACTTCTAAAATGGAAAAGAGCAATCGCATATGGTTGGTAAGAGGGAGACTCCCCCATCGTCATGAACTGAAAACTGTTTTCTTGGCAAAAAATAAATAAATAAATAAAAAGGACATTCTAGTTTGGAGTCTGTTGAACAGGATGTATTGCGGCTTATTGAGGACACACAAAAGGATGGAGTAAGCACTCTCATCCTCAGCCCTGGAAAAGTGGGTTTTGTGAAAGTGAATGAGTAAAGTAGAGGGATTTCTTTTCATCTACCAAAAACACTTCAAGTTCAAAACATTTTTTTTGTGTGTGTGTGCCAGGATTAGGAAACGACCTGAATTGTTGCTGCAAGAGACGGAACAACCCAAAGCTGATGATGGAGTTGGACACGAAACAGCTATAACAGATAACTTCAGCGGACGAGGCAGTCGATCCATACAGGCAATCACGGCTTTTGGTTATGGGGGACGTATAAGCTACATACATCGCTATCCCTGCTTTCGTCTTATAGGCAACCTTTGTGTTACGCACCGACAGACTGAGCTCTCAATAGCCTGTACTGTAAGGTTTCAAACTAGAGGAGTAGTTTGAATTTCCTGTGTAAAAACAGCTTCAGGAACCAAACCGTCATGAGGTTTGCGTGAAAGAATTCTATTGCAAACTTGTTCGTACGAGGTCTAAAGCTTTGCAAACAACAATGCAGTGCTTCAGCACCACCTCAGCAGAAGAAAGGTCGGTGAGTGTTGCTTCTGCTGCTGTTGGGACAAAGAAGGCAGTTTGCTGGGTGAAGCTATAGGAAGCAAAGTGCATTTGCAAGGACGTTATGGTCTTACATAAAACGCAACAGCTAAAGATCAGCCTTCACCATCTGTGCGAGTTAGCAATGCTGTTTGTTTGAATTAAGGAAGCTATAGACTTTTCTTCCTCCACATCCACGTCTCTGTATTCTGCTAGATTGGCCATAACCCTGCACACCCCATGCACTTCTTCTATGCTTATTCTTCTACCGCAGTAACTATTGAAAGATGTGATAGGGAAGCAGAGCATGCTGCTCTGGAGAGATCTTTACTTCACAGCATGCAAAGGTTTAATTGCTCTAGAACGCAGGTCTGTAACTCACATGTCTTTGCAGAATGTCTTTATTGGACATCTGGTTTTTCAGTTGATAAATCAACAACTGAAAGTGTGAGCATAACACATGGTTTGATACAACGGGACGTATTGATTTTTGTCGGATGCTGAGAATTCTGGTGGGAAAAGTCTCGTCAGTAAAAACCACAAAAAAGTCCACAAGCTTTTCCAGTGTGGCTGTATTATAAAAGCCTAATTTCATTCTGTATAAAAGGTATGACATATTAATTTAGAACATAATGTATAATGCATGTCAGAGAAAATAGCTATAAAACATGGTAAAAGGGCTGTATTATGGATGAACAGACATTTTTTTTCAGATCATCTACTATATGGGGAGCATGTATATATATTCAGAGACACAATCCTGTCACCCTGTATGAGGCCCACTGAAAATATATTCAGTGAGCAGCTTCATATATGCAATGGGGGGGGAAAAAAAATTACATTCTCTGCTCAGAGAAGAAGAAATTCAGCCTCCCTATTCGAAAGTCTTTCCAACTTTAACTAACTGTATCTACACCCGAGAGACAGGAAGTCAAGGTTTTTTTTTTGCCTATGTTTTGCTTAAAACAGAATGACATCATTACCAAAAACTAATGATAGAACAGCAGACAACATGAGGGAGCCGTGTTTAAAAAAACGGTTCAGATTGCAGAGCGAGGATTCCTGATCCTTTTGTTGATGTAGGGAGCGATTAATTGAAATTATATGAGCTGCACCACAAAATGAACTCACAAATGAAGGCTTGTAAACACCGGCGCCTTTATAAAGAGATTATTATTATTATTATACTGGCATTGTTTGGGCTGCAATTGGTCATCAGTGGAAGGACCTGTTGGACCCCAGCAGGGAAACAAGATGTGCATATTAACACCTTTTTGTGGCCACTGACTGGATGTGGACATTTTAAAGCAGCTACCGTGCTTCACAAAAGTATTTACACCCCTTAAACTTTTTCAAATTTTTGTCCCCAACACACAGTGTAAATGACTGAGATTTTGTGATTACCTAAATTAAATAAGTGCATAGTTGTGAAGTTAAAACATGGCCTTCAATTTGTTTTTTTGTTTTTTTCATTTTTTAAATAAAAATCTGAGGAGTGGCCTCCAGTTCCATTCCTCATTAGTCACTACTTTTCTTTTTGGGGACATTGTTGAAAGCTTTGAACGTCGAGGAGACAAAATATTTATCCCCTTCTTTCAAAAAAAGGCTCAAGCTCAGTCAGGTGGATGGCCTTTAGTTTAGTTTTGCACATTTTCAACTAGATTTAGACTGTCGCTGTGCCAATCATGGTTGATTCAAGATAAACCATCGCTGTTAGATAAGGATTTTACTCTTAAAAGGTTCTAAAATTTCAAGTGAACAAAAATGCAATACTTTTGTCTACAAAACGAAGGAAACGTATACATATTGTAACAAACATTTATCTCTTCCTTGCTTAGACTTTAAACTCTGAGAGTTATAACAAGGCTACAACACTAAGAGCATAATGACCAATCTGTCAGCTCCGCTTGGATGATCTGGGATGAGGTAACTATGTCACTTGCAAATGAGTAGCTATCACCTTTCATTAAGCTTTCCAAAAATAGCTGAATTGAATGAGGCACAGCAGAATCTGCACTACTGCTGCCACAAGACGCCTCTCACAAGACGCCTCTCCCAACACCAAACCTCAAAAAGTGTGTTTTTTCCTCCCCAACCTTTTTAAATGCTAAAACACAGCGAGCCGAATTAAACGCATGACATTGTGCGACAAGACTTCACAAGAAAATAAAGCTATTCTAAATGCTGATTTAATTTCTGGTACGTCACATGACTCACCAACACGGATGGGTGCCTAAGAACGTCGGCTAAAAAAGTAGGGCTCCAGCGGCTATTCAAGCAACCTGTGTTGATGTTCCAGCCTTTGAGGATTTAGTCTTGGAACTGCAGGGTTTGAGAGAGAGGACTGAAAGACTGGTTTTATCCCACAAGATGAAGTGGTCAGTGCAGCTTTGGACTCCTACGAGCACAGGAGGGAGTCCACACAGAGCCCTGCTTGGGGTAAGACGTACACCGGAGAGACATGCTGGGATCATTAGAGACCCAAGTCTCCTAAAGAAAACTGAGAAATAGCCATGAACTCTGCAGCGGCAGGTGGATAAACAGACCTTCGCTTGAATTATGGGAGGATTCCTCCGCCCCCCCATCGCCACCACCACACCAAGCAAAAGACTTTTCTGTTTGGAAACGCCTTTCAAGTGGCTGTGAATGAGCTTCTGTTGATTTGGCCCGTTGTTGGTTATTTCAAATGCTAATGCACGTCTATACAGATGGCAAAAGTAATTTCAGGGTCCATCTCCCATGCTCCTATAAAAAAAAGATTCCAATTAACAAGTAAAATTACACTGTTTTGGAAACTTGGTTGATGTCTCCATGCTGGTCTTGATCATGAGCAAAAAAAATTTACTTTTATGAACATTTATGTATTACGAACCAGCTTTACGCATTTATGTGGACAAAAATGTTATTCGGTGACGTTTTTGAATTGTGTGAAAATGTTTTCGATGACCCGCAATTTCGACTAATCTGGGATAAAATAAATTTAAGTTTAAGACGTCCCAGAAAGACTGGTTTAATTATAATAATGCCTGTATTAGTAAAACCCTTGAAAGCACTTAAGCCATTAGAGCATATGCTATAAGAGGAGCTGCAATCAATACAGTCGGGTTGTCATTACTTAAGTTATTTAGTTTTTACAAGCCGTTTTCTTCCTTATTTTCCCTGAATACGTGGCAACAATGTTTAATGTCTAATTCATAAATCATTCCACTAGTGAAGTAAATAAAAAAAAAATGCTCCTTTCATTTGCTATACAATACAAATGTGACACCAAATACATAAACAAGGGGGTGAGGGGAAAACTTTTCAGGCCAGTCAGGCGTCTTTTGCTTGGACGCCGATAGACGGCATTAATATTTATGAGCTTGATAATAAATCACTTTCATAGATGAGTCATGTTATTTAAAACTGTTCCTGGAGCCAAAAATAAAGATGGAGCACCGCACAGAGGTGGAGCTTACCTGGAGATGCCTCTGCTTTCTCCGTCTCGCGCATCTCGGCTGACATTACAGATCAATAGTGTGCACAAAGGAATACTATTAGTGGTTAAAATGTTTGCATATCACGGCCGTGGCTGCATTTCCTCCTGGCTTCAGTTCAGTTCATAATCTAGTATGTCAAATAATGTCTGAATGCACTGCACATATTTTTCCTTTAGAATTATATTTTACTGAATTCGACCAGCTTTTTTGATGCGACAGATTGTCTCAATCTCGGGTTGTCCTACTGCCAGGAAAGGATTCATCTTTTTGTTTTCATAAATTAATTTTTATTAACAGCAATATTTTTTAGAGCGAAAGGCTCTGCAACCTTTAGAAACCAGAGACATTTTTGTGCAAATGTTACCTAATGTTTTGCAAAAAAAACAAAGAAAATGTTTAAATGGTAGCTATAGAAAATTTGTGGTAATTTTTTAAAGAGCCACTATTTTTTTTCTGCTCTTATATTTTAATACAAAGAAAAACATAAAACATTTACAAAAGGAAGACTGTTACATTTTATTCTGAGATCTTGACGTTTGTTGGGAAATTATGTAAATAAGATATATAAAACATATAAAACTTCGTTTCCAACATAATGTTGGAAAGAAAAAAATTACTGTCATTTTGTTGTGGAAATTAATTCAGGATTTATTCCACGCAAAAAAAAAAACCCTGATAAAATCTACATTTATTATATCTATAGTTCAGCACTTAAATCTTTTTTTTTTTTTTTTTTTTTTTTTTTTTTAGACAAATTACGAAGAGCTCAATGTGAAAGGTCCAAAGAGCTGCAGGCTGCAGAGCCCTCTTCTAGTTCTGAGGGGGATCACACTGACATTTACTGGTCATGCAAGTAATGAACTCATTCTGGGATCAAATCCGTCTCCCCTGCTCCTCTAAAGTAGTGACACCCTGGGCAGAAAGCCACATTGTCCATGTCAAACGTCAGCACTGATGGCGCCTGCATCATCTCTACTTTCTTATTTCCACTTCTCAACTCTGGCCCACATGTCGACTGGGGCTTGTAATCTTAAATAGTGTACAGGTTTGAGCTTTTAAGTCCCTTGTAAGGTAGTTTTGGTTGTAGGAAGGGGTTTGGGATGGGAACCAGGAGAGAGCATCTTTAATCCAAAGCTTATTGAGCTGTCAGGTTTCACTCCCTATCAGAGAGCATTGATTTTCTGTCACATATTCGACTGGGTGTGCTTTTAAATTTGCCTTTGACAGAAGCGCTTCTTATAATGGGCCTGCTTTTGGTGGCTATGACCACATCAGGAAGCCCGTACAGCTATTGATTCGTGTTGACGCCAAGCATGGTCCTTTATTCAAATTGATCCACGGCTGTGTAGCCAAGTGCTGGTTTCACACACTGACGTTTAATGAAAACCATCAGGCGGAATTATCGAGTGCAACGCAGCGGAGTCATCACAATCTGATGTTGGGGAAGCGCAGCGGCGGCTAATGACGCTAATGTTTGTGAATGAGGAGATTTAACATTTCGCTTTGGCTGTGTATTTTTGCATGAATTTTAAAGAAATTACTGCTGAAAATTATAATTTTCCACATTAGTGGTTATCAGTGACCTTTCCAGCACTTGATTGAGTTGTCAAAAGCTTTACTACTTGAAAGAAATGTTAAAAAGCCAGCATATATTTTAAATGACTGATTAAATGGATCTATTAAACTTTTCTTTGGCCTTTTACTGAAAAAAAGTATATATATATTTTTTTATCATGAGTAAAAAAAAAAGCTTTCTGAGAAAAAGACAATAGCATAGAAATCTCTCACTTCCAAACCGCTAAGCCGAGGAAACTCAACATGCAGACTGAACAAAAGAGAAACCTCCTAATTAATATCAAAATTAATCTCAAACAGTGGAAGAAGACGACAAATGGGCTGTGTTTTCCGCTGGGACCGGGTCTCATAATGGAGATATACAATGTGCATTAAGAGGACATTGCTTGTGAGAGCAGTCACAATCTCTTGGCCATGCCTGGACATTAGTGAGAGTCATTAGGCTCATTTAAATGAGGTTGTTAAGCCGATGAAATGAGGCCATATATTTGAGTGCATAAACAAAAAAAAATAAAATCTCCCATTTCTCATTATTGCACAACCTCCTCAAAGTCAAAAACACAATAACTCGCTGAAAGGCGCGGCCCAGAGGAGACATTTAAAAAGGCTAAAACTCAGCAGAACCAGAATGTTCAGAAATATATCGCCATCGAAACGTTGTAATAAAGACAGCTCTTTGTTCTGGATCCTATTGATAACGCTACTTGGAAAGATTACAAACTATACAAAAATTGAACTACAAATATAAACAGGTAATCTTCAACTTTTTTACTCAAATGTAGTTTTTTATGAGCCTACATTGGCCTGCTGAGATGCAATTTATCTGTCCCTATGAGAGTTATTTGATGTTCAGCTATCACTGCAAGATGAGCAGAAACATGTAAAAGACAAATATTTTGTTTTTTTAACTCTGCTAAATGACTTTGGAGAGTCTGTCACCATTTATAAAAATGTCACTGTATGAGGAGCAGCATCATCTACACAAATATGAACGATGGCTGCGTCTAGATCCATCCCAAAATGATTCATATAAAGCTCAAATAGTCTCAGGAGTGACTCTTGTGGAACACCAATCTCAATTGTTAGCAGATTAGCAGCTATTTTAAAGCGCACCGATTTCTCCCCATTAGTTTGAAAACCAACTCAAGAGTCAAAGTCCACAGTATATGTTGCAGAGTTTAGAAGAAGAGGCCCTGATCTACACAAGCAAATGTTTCATGTTGTTCTAAAAAAGCTCAGCACACAACGATGTAGTAATTGTGTAACATATGATCACAGTTTTTGTTCTGCAGTCTTGTCTAAATCTTGACTGCACATTGCTTAACATATTGTCAAATAAATGAGTAATATTTTAATCTGTAAGAGATTCAAATATTCTTGCTGGAATTAATAATTTATTTGTCAGAGATCTGCCTTTTAACCATTAAAACCATTGCAGGCTTTCACCAGCAATGAACCCACCAATTACAAAGAGTTAAAAACGGACAGGATGTTGGTTTTCTTCCAGTTCAGACTTAAAAAATAAAAACTTTATATACCCGAATGAGTCAGAGGATAGAAGGTAAAACTGTTTACAGAGCGATATGAGCTTCAGAGCGTACTGCTCTAAATACTTGCACTGTGCACACAAGTGGGGAAGATGTGATGTAAAATATAATTAAAGAAAACGATGGTACAAAGGAAGAAAGCCTCAACTGCTTCAACATCCTCACAAACGACATCTTCAGTAGGTTGGAGAAAAATGCTGCTTAAACACAGATCTTAAGTTTTCTGCCGTGTTTGAAATGTTCCTTTAGTTGGTAAAGTCCAGAATTAAGTTTACGTTACGCCTTTTTAATGAAAAAAGAACCCCTCTCCTTTTGATATCCTACTTTT
Source organism: Poecilia formosa (assembly GCF_000485575.1). Classification (NCBI taxonomy): domain Eukaryota; kingdom Metazoa; phylum Chordata; class Actinopteri; order Cyprinodontiformes; family Poeciliidae; genus Poecilia; species Poecilia formosa. The sequence continues at coordinate 380,121 of NW_006800135.1, forward strand.
CAGGTAGAGTCGGACAGAGATGGACATCCACTGTTAATGGTTTCTCTTCTATTTTGTCGGCTTTTCCTCTCGCAGAATTTCTTCATTTTTCTGCCTGGGTACAGCTCTGCTGAAAATCTGGCATATGGTAAATAGCCCTTAAATTAGGTCCCTGGCCTTCCAGCTTGGTTATCTGTGATGATCGGAACACTGTGTGCTGCTTGAAAAGTCCCATTTTCCCTCTGGCACACCATTTAACATGTCTCATTTACCAGGAAAATATGCAGGTCACACACCAGGAGATTTGTGGTCACATCCTCACCACGCTCAGAACAAATTTAAAAGATTTGAATTCGAACAACTATTAAATTTCTTTTCCTCCTTGTGTTTCCACCTGATAAATATTAATGTTTTCTTTTTCTTTGACCACAATAGAGTTTAAGCAGGTGCCTTCAGTAGAAAGTGGAGGGTGGGGGGAAAAAATGGCCTCTCTATGGGGTAATGATGGCTCAGTCCAGATCTTTGAGAGGCGCCTTAATATACCTACAGAAGAATCAACCTCCGGTCACAAAAGGAGCAAATATTCAGCTCAGCTCCAAAAAACACATATACGAAAACTAAGTTACACATTCTCATGGAGACTAAGGCAATATATCAAAACGTACTTTTCTCAGGAGCATATGATAAGCAGAATATAATTAAAGTATGTCATTTCAAAAAAAGAATAATACATTCTTAGGCGGCAATTTTATAGTCAGTCAAAAACAAACAAAACAAAGTTCTCCAGTGGGGGCGGGGGAGGAACATTATAATTTTTGAAATATATTTTCATCAAGTTTGATCTCTTCGTTTATTTTCAACTCGTTATCCTGGCAAGGCTTTCATTAAAATGTCTGCCATTCATTTTTAAATGCTTTCTTTACCTTCACTTTTTTTTTTCAAGTGGGCTTGCAGATCTGAATGTCGATTACGGTAAATAGAGTTCTTAACGTTTAATCCTTCCCGTTACATAAACAGGCGTTACATAAGAATAACAAAATAATGTTGGTAAAATCTAAGGATGGATGAGTGAATGTAGCTCGAAAGAAAAACATCTTCACATTGGCATAGGTTGTTTTTTATCCAGAGAGTTTTAATTTTTTTAGTTGATTACAGCATTTATCCTTTGTCCTGCCAATTAGCACTTCAGATGACTCAAATATGTTGGCATCTCCACTTAGTTTCAATCACTTTTCTTTCCATCTAAATTAGAAAAATATGTTAAAATGCGAAGCGTTAGCTTTTTGCCTCAAAGTGTAGAATAAAGGAAGGACTCTGTGATAACTGTGTCCACATCAGAGGAATATTATAAACTGAGTCACATCATATTACCAACAGCTTTACGTCACTTGTCTTTAAACATGCATGAAAGTTAATGACATCCCATTTTTAATACAAAGTCTTTAATATGATGTTAACCCTTTCTTTCCAGTTTCAACTTTTCTGGAACAAGTTAATGTTACTAACAAAGACTGACAAAATAACAAAAACTGAAATGAAAACTGTAATAAATGGGTGAGAACTAACCAACTAGTGCAATATCCTTTGTTTTCATGTTCACGGCGACGGCAAAAGTCAATTGGTCATCAACAATAATTGAATAGATATTTTGAAAATGGTGAACTCAGATTTCATTACAAAACGATGTGTACATAATCACCGTACTTTGACTTTTTTGAATTCTGCACCTAAAAAGTAAAGCATGAAAACTGTAAAATTAATACAATGGCTAACAGAAACTAAACACTAATCAATTTTTACCTTAAAAAAAAATAAATAAAAACGCCAAACACTCCAAGAACTAATTAGAATTAGATTAGACAAAAAGTCAAAACGAAATTAAACTAAACTATAATGAAAAGCCCAATCTCTTATATTTTATTTTATTTATTATTGCATAAAAGAATCAAAATAAAACTGGAATAATTCTGTACATATACACCAAATATAGCACTCATTATTGTCAACATTATCTCACTTGGTTGTAACAGTGAGTCATTACAGGAAAATACATATATTGGAACTTCAATCACGTGCAACCATAATAGTTTAATGTGTTTCTGTGTTGATAGGCAAATTAGCCGTGTGCTACAGTACATGTTAATTATGTGACTTTAAACCAACATATTGGTTGCCTGGTTGTTGTCAATAATTTTAGGTTTAGTCAAGGAAAAATGCCTAAATTTGGGCCTTGATCTGATATTTATGAGGATGACTCATGTTTCTGAAGTGAGGATACGGTTGGAGGTAATAGGTGGTTTCCACTGTACCTGCAGTTTAAAAAAAAAATGAAAGCGCAAATACAGAGACAAGGAAACCGTTCAAGTGAGGGAATTGTCTAATATTTCAAATGAAAAACGTAATACAATATGCAAGGTGTTAAGTGTCACTGGGGGAAGAGTTGAGAAATTTCGTAGCAGTCCAACTATGTATGCACTTTAATATTTTTTAACCACATTATTCTGAAGTAGACACTTCTGTGCAACTAACGTCCAGGCAAGCAAAATTACTTTCGGTTATTACTTGTTTTAGGATGACAGAAAACTGTTTGATGTTTCCCTTAATTGAGCTCTCTAAATTACCACTAGGAGTAAGTGTGTGTATGCACAGTTGTTTGTCTTAAACGTCTGTTAGCCTGTGATGGAACAGCCAAGGGTGTACCTTCCTCTTTCAAAGTGGCCCAGTCCCCTAATGGGCCCTGGAAGAATAAAAGGATACACACAGAGTATGGATGGATTGCATAATGCTCTACACAATCACGATGAAGACCACTGACTTGGCAGTTACCCAGGCAGGAACAAGAGGATAAACCACAAAAGATGATTTCTAAACAAGGTGACTGTTAATAGAGTGCAGCAGCCAAGAGCAATTACTGGAAAGTTAAGTGGAAGGTAAAAGCGGGAAAGAAAGAGATCCAAGCGCAATTTTCCAAACCTTTAGAGGATTGAAAAACAATCCGTTCAAGAGTTTAAGGGAGATTCACAAGGAATGAGCTATGGCTAGAGTCAGCGCTGCTCTATGCTGATGTATCTCTCGAGATAAGCAGAGTTATTAGCATCTTATCTGCGCTAAGAAGAAAAATTACTGGAGTGACGCTCGGTAACATTCTCACTGTAGATTTAGCATTTCAAGATATTACCGTCTGGAGGATTCTAACTTAATTGAGATCCAGTGTGAGTTTTCAATAGATGGTGGTGCTGGAGAGAGTCATGTCATCTGCTGGTGTTGGTCTATTGTGACAATAGTCCATTGTGTCCATTTATGCTCTAATATTTCCTATCTACCAAGAAATAGTTTTAGCCTTCTCATGCCAACATGTTTTATAGGTGCCGATTTCATTTTCCAGCAGGGTTTGGCCTCTGCCACTCCATCGAAGTACCGTCACCTGCATTAATGAGCGTAGTACTGCAGAGCCTGAATGGCTTTCAAACTCTTACCGGAATAAATTCCACATTTCAGTTTTTCCACATTCTGTTTTATTGAGATGCACTCGCATTTTTTTGTTCTGTTTTGTAACCGGGAGACAGAGCTGAAATAAAAACGAACGATTAGCGCACAATTCTTTCTGAAACGCGGTTCGGTTCTCCAAGTGCGGGCGAGGATAATACAATTAATATATGCAAGTACAACACATGCAAAGTGACTGAATCTCAAGGACTCCTCAGCTTTAAATTTTACCGCTTTGTGTGTGAATCAAGATATAATTTCAATGGCTGCCCTTCAAGCTGGTCGGCTCTGTGATTTGTAGGAGGTTAATGCTTTTTAACAGGAAAATTCTAATCCTCGGAAATCCTATACGGTTCAAGGCATTCACTTCGGCCAGCCGCACCCTTATTATCTTCCTGTGTGTGTGCGTGCACACTGGTGAATAATGTTTTACTTCTATAGTTACATTTTACCGAGGTACAAGAATACTGCAATCAAATGGGGAATTTTGAAGAGCCAGTGACCTTGCTGATCCAAGTCATTTCATCCCCCCCTTCATGTCAGGGCTCTATTGTGCAGCCATCTTGCACAGACTGCGGCCGTTTGCACAGAGATGGTAGTTTATTCAGATCTACATGTTCATCTGTTATTTTGTCAAGGTAATCATTGTGTTGAAGAAGACAAAACACACCTACACCCTCATCACGGCTTTTATCTTTCAAAGCGATAACAGGCGCAAACCCACACATTCCGACTCCATGCAAAACACAAAAAAATTAAAGTATTAGTGATCAGGGCTAGGAGAGTCCTCACATTTTTTTTTCTGCTTTTATATTAATTCATTAGACAGAATGGAAAAAAAGAGCCCAGCTTGGTATTATATGTGCAACAAGTGAGTAATAAAAAAAAGCTCTAACAAGCCAACTATAAGTTATGGTCTTTTTAAAAAAAAAAAGAAAAAAAAAAAGAGGACATGCTGCACGAGCTGCATACTGTACACTACATTTTTACGGTGTCAGGCTCGTGTTTTAAGAATATTTATTGCGCCCTCTGATGCACAGCACTTCCCATAATGACTCATGATGAAATGGCTCCAATTTCAATCTGACCTTGAGAGCGTTCTCCACATGTGCTGTTCTGACATTCTGCGAGTCATCAGGAGACACTCGAGATGCTGCGGGACTGCGCAAACGCCGCTTCCAAATCAGCTTGTTAATTGAGATGACAGCTGGAGGATTTCCAGCACAACAACCAAAACAAAGCTGCCGTTTGGGACAGGGGAGCTTTTCCATGGTTTTCAGTTTTGGTGGAAATATGACAGACTGGACTGACATTTAGAATATGAATCTCGGTAATAGCACCAGTAATGATTATGGAATGCTATTGTGCATTGGGAGGGGTGGATCTCTCACTTTCCAACTCCAATTTGTGCCGAAATGTATCACCAAACTATTTATATTTTTTCTGAGAATAATAGCTGATAAAGAAGAGCTTTATTGTGTAGTCTACATCAACTCAAACATCAAACCAGGAATCAAGCCATGGAAGAAGCACTGTGATGGAGCACCAATAATGTGGTGTAATTATTAGAATCAATTAAGCTGTTATTGAGTTGACAGCGGCTTACGGTGAAATGATATAACATTAATTTTGTACGCAATAGAAAGGATGGTGGATCAGCACGCCCCAGTGAACAGGGAATATTACAAAACCACTCACATCTCACAACGCACTATTCCTAAGATTTTGCCAGAAAGTCCAACGTTTGCTTCGGCTCTACAGAACGTAGAACTACAACGCAGACTCTGGCCAAGCTAACACTCTGCACTGCTGATCGGCAAAAAAAAAGGACTTCAAACTTTTTCCTTGCTTTAAACTTTCTCTGCCACCAAAATGGACGGAAACGAAAACTTTAAATTAAGCATCTGAGCAAACATAGCAAACATTAATTGTCAGTCGGTTAGATTATGTCGATGATTCCTTTAAAAACAGGTGCATGAATTACTGCATGCATGCATAAGGCTTTACGGGTATTCCTCTATCTCAGTTCTTCTAATTTAACCAGGGATTGAATATTTAAAAACCACCACACAGTCAGGTGGTTACTCTTCATTTTCACCTAATTGAATTTATTTCAGTTTATCTATACTGCATAGCGCCAATTCACAACATGTTGTCTTCAGACAAAAGGAGTCAATTCAATCCAATATTACTTCAAGTCAAGTACATACTTTCCAAATTGATCGTCATTACCAAGCAATGCAGTCAGATTAGTTGAAATGTTTTCCAAACCCAGCAGATTGAATCGAGTTCCTGACTTTAGTCGATGCATCTAAATCAAGGCGAATGTTATGCCCGCAATTATAGTTAACACATATTGTCATTCTGTCTCATTTGTAAGCAATCAGATCATATTATAGGATATCCTACTTTTGTGCATATCCTGCAAAACTGTGGTATTTTTTCCCTAAGGAGAGTCTCAAACGGTTCCTACTACAGAAATGAGAAATCTCAGCACCAGAGAACATGATTTCATATTGTACAGGAACATATGTAGGCAAGAACGTTCACTATTGTCAGCAGCGCTATGAAGCGCAATCTAAATAAAGATTTACTCCTGGAAACAACTAAAGCTTTTACAAACCTAAAACTGCCAAACAAACAGTTAGGTAATCCCCAAGGTAAATTAAATTTAGTAATCATAATCTAATTGCTTTCAATTACTTTTGAATTGCTTTGTCTCCCGACTCGGTAAAATATTATGTTGAACAGACGATTTATTCCATTCCAATTTGTAGACTAATTCGAATAAGGATATTATCCTCCCCTTCAAACATTATCAGCTGTTATTTCCCTGAAGAATCTAATCTGATTAGGGTTGCAATAAAGTTGACAGTGCTGTTATTAGAGCTGAAATACCCAGGAATACAAAGTGTGTGGCCTCTGGTGAGCTACATTTATTCATTTAGTGGCAACATGGGTTTAAAAATACAGCGTATACCAGAGATAATGAGAGCTTTAGAGTTGTATGTAACTATAAGTGAAGGATGCTAAATCAGCAGCAAGGAAACACTGGCCAAATGGATCTGGAGAGAAAATGTTTCAGATAAATTCTGTGCCAGTACATTGAAGTGTTGACTAATATCTAATTCAGATTCAACATAGAATAATTTCTTCTTGCAACCATTGCTCAGACGGATGGCATACCCTGCTTTGGACAGCAGGAAAATTTATATAAAACACCGTTTCCTGTGTGCTCCCTTCACAAAAAAACAGCCGTGTGTTTTAGCAAAGCACTCCAAACATAAGATGAAGATTGGCAACTTAAAAAAAAAAAAAAAAAACCTGGCAAAAAAGCCTGGCTCTGTACATAGAAGGATTCTTCATGAAAATCAAAAAAATAATTTGACAACCCTGAGTTTACCTCTTTAAATATTACAAAATTCTCGTTGCGTCTTGATCTGAATAATGATTCAATTCGTCTTGTGAGCTGGTCACTTCCCCAACACTTACCTGTGCTTACTGTAAAAGTACTTTATTCACTTACAAAGCACGGCAAGTGAAAACATCTCAAATTCACTGACTTACCATAAACATCGATGTTCTCTTTGTATGCTACGCTGTTCAAGAACTACTTTATGAATTATCATCCACATTGATTAAAGTGTAAACTGAACTTAATCGGCATCAAAGACCAAGTGTGACAAAGGTAAGAAAAGAGAAGATGCAGGTGAACTCTACAATCCTGAAACAAAAATTATATATATA